>NW_022755904.1:0-1387 GCF_011630105.1 Anneissia japonica
ATTGCACGGTATTTTTTCGGCCTATGTATAATAAATTTGCTAGGCCTATCTTGTTAATTTAATTACATGTGAAGACCAGTGTCCCCCTTAAAGCTTGTTCTTTATGCAATGTAAATAAAGTCTAACTTTTGTTTTATTATTGTATTCCCTTTATTTACGTAAAACCCATTAAGGCAGATACCGTAATGCGCTTAATAACTAGAACATTAGGAAAATTATCATCATCATCATCATCGTCATCATCATCATCATCACCATGATCATCATCATCATTACCACCACCACCATCATTATCTATTATTATTATTTATTATTACTACTAATAAGCCTATCATTAATTGTTAGTGTTATTAATAATTATGTTACTGTTAGGCCTATTGTTAAAGTACTACAAATGTTAGACTGTCATGCCATGTATTAAGATAGGGCCTATTAATATATTTCCTCCATGGTCCTGCAGACTACAGCAATAGAAAATACTATCGGGAGTGTCAGATAAACATATGTACGGTGTGTATGATGTTAGGGCTAGGTCCTATATAGTTTTGAGGGTAGTCTGCAAATATGATTATTTTAAAAAAAAACATTCTGAGGTTTTCAGGCGATCGCGTATTTGTCTCTTACCTTGGACTTTAATAGATATGTAAATAGATGTCCAAGCTCACAAATTTGCCGAATTGTAGAATGAGTAATACAGCCTTATAATCCAAGGATTGAACAAATTAAGCCTACAAATGTCGATGGCCTATATAAAACAGTATAGGCACAGAACGAGAACAGCATCTCTATTACAAATCAAATGTTCATGCGAACTCAGTGAACATTATGAAATCAGAGGGTACCACAGACAATCCCAAGAGTCTAGTACGGATCCTGGATCACAGAGGGCCGGGCGCTCCAATTAAAATTCAATAACATTTATTTCCATTTCCAACACTCCCAAGAGCCAAGTGCGGCTCCAGCACTCTGGCTTTTAAGAGGATCGGTTTAACGTCGATTTTCTATACATCCGTTTAGTTTATTAATTGAAGATTTTTTTTTCGTGGTCTGTATTGATATTATAGCGGCTTCTCCTGCTGAAGTACAAACCTTTTTAGAAGGAGGGGGACACTTGTACACTCCTGAAAATTCATAGTGCAGAAACATTTATTTTTCTAAAACTTGTTGCGTTGTAAAAGCTAAGAACATTAGTACAGACCATAATAAGTTATTCTGTAGATAGGTCTATGTAAGAAAAACATATTGTATAATAAACTGTAAATTAAAGCGATGACCTAGGCATTATTTCGTTAAGCGATTATGAGATAAAAATGGGATTGAAAAATGCTTACATTTTACATGATATATAAAATATATGAAAAATGCTTACATTTTACATGATATATAA
>NW_022755905.1:0-590 GCF_011630105.1 Anneissia japonica
TAAAAAAAAAAATTACATGTAATATTCGTTTAGCCACCATATTGTTTGTGTTAACTTTTCACCACCACCACCACCACAACAACAACAACAACAACAACAACAACAACACCTACAACAACAACAATAATAATAATAATAATAATAATAATAATAATAATAATAATAATAATTCAATGAGACTAATTAAAAATAATCTGCGTTCTGTTATGATAAATGCTCATTTAGATAGCCTCATGATGGTTGGAATACATCGTGATAGGTGATGCAACCTCGACCACGACGTGGTTGACAGATTTCATGCAAAATTTCAAAAATATAGAATTTCACTTTCAAGAATGAGGATTTGAAGATAAATTAGATGGTTACATTGCATACTCTTTGTTTCTTGTTTCATTCAAAATGTTTTGGTTTTGAAAGCTGATTTCAGCATTAGAAAGCATAGCCTACATAAAGTCATATTATAATAACTTGATGCCTATCAAATAAGTAATATAAATTCGCCATAATTCATCAAATATACATGGCTTCCCTGGACCCCCACCGGGGGCCCTAGCCAAGTGAGACTCGATTCGCTCCACTAGCCCATCCCC
>NW_022755906.1:0-1102 GCF_011630105.1 Anneissia japonica
GTTAATTTATTTATAAATTCATTAGGTACCTACTTTAACTTTTGTCCTTATACAATACTGTACCTCGAGTAAAGTACTCTGAAACGAACAGATTGTATCCACTTGGTGTCTTCGTTTTTACCAGATCATGCCTACAATATTGTTTGCCAGACATTTCTTTTCCGATAATTGCCAATCCAATCCTGAAATTAACAATAAGTTTAAACTACACACACTATTACATAACTAAATGAATGTAAAACTTCACTTAATTTTAAGAATTTACCAGTTATAAATAAACAAAAACTTCAATGAATGTATTGTGTTACTGAGATTTCTTCAATTTAATAAACATTTAGTATTTATAGGTTGTTTAACATTATCAACATTTTCACACTGTCTCTTATACACATCTAGATGTGTATAAGAGACAGCAATGGTCTCGTTAAAAAATCAATCACTCAAAAAATGTTTATTCATAATAACATGCAATATGTAAAATAATAGTAAAATTATAATGTAACCATGGATAGAATATTCATTTTAAGCAACCAAGTACATTGCTTTAGTTGACTTCACAAAAAAATGGAGAATTTTTTTTATTCCAAAATCAATCATTTTTTTTGTACACTTTCAGAGGAGAAGGAGGTGGTACTAAAAAAGAGTACTGTTTGTACACTTGTGAAAATGTAAACTGTGAATTAAAAATAAGTAAAAGTACAATATAGTATAACTTCATTGTCATTTGAATTTGATGCCCATGTAATACTGGACATAAAAAGTGTGAAAATAAATTATTATTACAGGTAATGATTTTCTAAGTTGATGAATGTTAAGTTCCAGTAAGATTTGCAAAAAAAATCATAATATGCAAAACTACTCATAAATCATAATATAAATATATTAATTAAATTGCTTAAACATTGTATATAGTAAGTGTAGAGTGAGTATAATTAGCCTACCTTCACCTGTACTTCCTCCAAGCCAGTTGCAAGCACTGCTTCCTGCAACAGGTCTCTTTTTCTTTGGTCTCCATATCCTGTCAATCCTCTGTCCCAATACGAGTGTAGTCCTAGTTTTTTCATCTATAATTATTTTTTTCCTTAAACAAAATTCAAAGTAA
>NW_022755907.1:0-1413 GCF_011630105.1 Anneissia japonica
ATGTCGATGCCAGAGTTATAACCTTTGATGTCGCGAGATGTGCGTCCTTTTGTTGAATTACCTTGATTCAACAAGGAAGGGCGCACACATCTCCGCTCTCGAACATAGCGCGTGCGTACAGTCCTTTGATCTTTACTATGGCATCAACAATCCGGTACTAGTTGCGAGTACAGCCGTCAATTATTAGTCTATGCGTTTTATGGTGTTAATACGGTACTATTTTATTAATTTTGGGTACTTCGCAATGTCTGTTACATCCGATTTCTTTTGACCGCGAGCTGGTTAAATGCCTCTATAAACTGCAATTTGATTTGTGAAAATTGATCAAGAAAATGAAAAGTTATAGCAATTGAAAATTTACTAATTTTATTTCATGTTCTTATGTAACATTAAACTGTCATTTTGACAATGTTGGAGATACAGAACATTTATTATTTTTTTCTGCGAAGTGAGTCTCATGAACGACAATACACCACAATATCGGTATTAAAAATTAATGTTGAAATGAAGAATATAATTTCAGTCTATATGTTACTGCAAAATATCATTAAAAATATATATATATATATCATTAGGCCTTTGTAATCACCGCACGACGCGGGATTAGCATGGCAACTAACATGGGTAAATCGTCACGTACGCTAACGGTTTATAGTCTGGTTGCTATGGTTTTGTATGACGTTCAGCGTGTAAGGACGCACGTGAGCCTAGAATGTCGATGCCAGAGTTATAACCGTTGATGTCCTGAGATGTGCGTCCTTCTGTTGAATTTGCCTTGGTTTGCGTAAATGCAAAGTGAATAATAATACGATAGTAGTTTGATAGAGAAACACTTCTTCTAATGATAAATATAGACGATAATATTTTTTTTCAAGTAAACATGTTCCAAGGTACAAAATTTGAACAGTCCTCCCGAATTTTATTGTCGGACAATAAGCTATTGACTCAGGCCATGTGGCATATCATACCATTCGACAATCAATCATGTTTCATTTAATTTATTTCATCACTTGATAACCGAAAACGTTTGCTCATTCGACTTATTTATATATATATAAATTTGAAAGGCAAATGGGAAAAACCCAATAAACAGCAAACGGCCATATAATGCAAAACAATTTAAAATTAAAACGGAACAGTAGAGAAAATCCGATCAGAATGACAAAATAAACTAAGCATCCACTGGAAGGAATCCCAATATCTGCAGACGGATCCGTTTCGGCCTTCCATGCCTCATCAGTGCAGCTAGGGTACAGACCCAAACGAAACGTTCGACCAGCTTAGGTAGGGCCCAAACTAGTCCCACGACCACTAATGATTACAGAGCCAAACCAAGGCAATATATATGTATATATATATCATTGTAAACCCACGTGTGTTCTTCAAATTATATATTAGTCGTTGAAACAAAAA
>NW_022755908.1:0-3743 GCF_011630105.1 Anneissia japonica
TAAGACCATCTGTAATATGCAAGGAGAAATTTGTATTTTTTTCAACAACCCTAAAGATGTAAATCTTGATGAAATAAAGGATGTTAATATATCAGGTGAAATGACATTTCGTTCAATAGTAGTTAACGATAATTTTAAAATTACCTTTAATATAAAAAATGTTGTCGTTGAATCTGATAATGAAAAAAAGTATATCGATATCGATGGTAATATACAACTGAAAGTATAGATGAATTTCAGTTTAAGTAAAGTTTTACTTTATAAATATGCTAGACTTTCCTGATTCTCCATATGACAAATTTGAGAATTGTCCTGCGTGTGAAAGACAGGGATTAAACACAGAGTCAAAAGCCTATAAACAATGTATATTCTGTGATTATCTTCTAATTAATGATAATAAAAAATATAAAAAGGAAAATAATTCTTTTAGATTTACACCAAAAATGAATTACTTTACAAGATTGATTAGAGAAATGAATGTAAAGTATGAGGATGATAACACACCTTTCCTTACAAGGGAAGAAACTGAACGTATAAGAGAAATGTTCAAAGGATTGTTGTTGTATATTATTCATGGATGTAATTTTCAGGGAAATATCAACACAAGATATTGTATAAATAAAATAATGGATTATCTTGAAATTAAACCTGAACTTAGGATAAAATATAGAGTTTCTAAAAAAGCCAATAATAAATTAAATAACCTGTTTTTCAAATATATAAATGAATGATTTTTTACCTATTTGGGAAAATAAGATAAAATTTAACAACCATAAAAATCTCCCAAATTCATTAAGATGTCTCATAGTTGGTTCAAGTGGATGTGGAAAAACCTGCTTACTTTTAAAAATGCTCCTCACTCCCAACTTTTTAGATTATGATAATTTAATAATTTTCACAAAGTCGAGTTTTCAACCAGAGTATCAACTACTCTCACAAGGTTTTAATGCTGGTCTTCAAAAAGAAGATATAATAGGTTTATTTAAACGTCAAAAAAACCTAAATGATTATAACATTGAAGATATAATTCAACTATTTTGTGATACACAGAGATGTAAAAAGAAATCAAATCTTATAACTTGTATTCTTAGTGATAATACGGATGATATACCGTCTCCCCAAGATTTGGATAAATCAAAAAAGAACCTCGTTATCTTTGATGATTGTGTTAATGAGAGAAACCAAACGGTAATGGACAGCTACTACACAAGAGGGAGACATTCTTCTTGTAATTGTATTTATCTTAGTCAATCGTACTTTCAACTTCCTCGTCGTTCCATCAGAAACAATGCTAATACTTTTATTTTATTCAAGTTAAATTCAATAGATATCAATAATTTTTGGAGAGATAATTGTTCTACATTATGTAGTAAAAAGAAATTTGAGGATTATATGAAGCACACGACTGAAAAATATAAATATATTGTTGTGAAACAAGATGAGATATTAAGGGATATATTTTTTGTTTTATAAACAATTACATATATAAATGACAACTATTATTATAAATCTTGTGGGTAAATCTGCTTCTGGAAAAAACTTTCATAAATCAAGGTTCTTGTGTAGTACAAATGAGAATATTGTAAATTTACTTAAAAAACACCCCGTGATACGCATTGTATCAACAACAACTAGAGCAATAAGACCTGGAGAAGTAAAAGGTGAAGATTATCACTATATTTCAGTGGAGGAACATATGCGATTGAGGAATGAAGGACAAATATTTGAGGAGGTTTCTCTTGGTACAACAAAATATTCACATTGTAAGAGTGAGTTAAAGAAACTAAAATCTGGTGGTGTTGGGATATTAGAAACTAATCCAGAAGGAACGAGACAAATTATTAAATATCTGAGCGGAGTGAAGATTTTATCATTCGGTTTTGATGTTGATGAAGAAACTCAACACAAACGTATGAAAAGCAGAGATGCAAGGATTAGTGAAGAAGAAATTACAACTCGCATTAATGTTAATAAAGAATTTGATGAAATATTTAAAGAAAAGGATTTATTTGAACACATCTACTTGAATGATGAAGAAAAGGAAAATTTCCCTGTTGATCTTTACAATTCATTAAATGATATTTTACAATAAATAAATGGATACAAAAGAAAGAGCAAGAAGATTTAAGGAACATCAAGAGTTGGTTTCAAAAGTTGTAAAACAACAGGAAGACATAAAGAAGAAACGCAGACAGAAACTAACGGGCGAAGAAGCATTTGAAAAAAAACAAGAGAAATTTTTTAAACCACTTTTAAAAACTTCCCAAGAAAAAATGAAAGATGTTTCCACAGTTCCCACAGTAGAATATACTCCTAGAAAGCTTCAAATGTTAAAAGATTTCAGTCAAATGACGGAGGAAGAATTAGAGCATATTGGAGAATTAGAACATGATGAAGGTTTATTTCAACAACTGGAAGAGATTAATCAACCCCCTGATTATATTGTGAATGCTGTTCAAAACAATGAATATTCAGCGGATTCAAAAACCAAAGCAGGACTCATTCCAACAGAACAACCAGCAATATTTCATCTTGTTCAAGAAAAGGTATTGATATTTAATGATGAATTAAGGTTCTTAAGTTCTGCTCAACCCCCTGTTAAACTAACTCCGAGATTAATGTTTCTTCTCACAAAAGATGGAAGACAAGGTTCAACTGTGAGGGATGAATCAAAGTATATTGATAAACCATTGGATATGGAAAATAATGATGATAGAGTATATATTGATTTGCTGAACACTCTAAATTATAAGGTTATTCTTTCTGGTAAAAGTAGGAAGAATGAGAAGGAGAAACACATTATTCAGGCTTTAAGTATCCTTGGTTCAGGTATTAGTTTTCTTCCAAATGACCCATCGCAATTAGTTAATAGACTGTTATTGTTGTTCGGCAGTAAGAAGGCTGGAAATAACAATTGTTTTAATGAAGCATCAGCCATTTTAGACCAGTTGATGAACATGAAAATAATTAATAAATCTCAATATAAAGACATTTTATCTCATATTAAATAAGATGAGAAGCACAATCCTGAGTTTTAATTTCACAACAAGCGACCACACATCTTCATTCCCATACCCACTACAACTTGACACAACAAAAGAATATGAGGCATCTTTATTGTCCATGGAGACTTATAATACCTTATTTAATATAACCGAGAAAAATGACAAGTTTAGTTATAATCCGGGAAGTGGATACAAAACGATAACAGTCTCACCCGGAGCATACGAGATTTCTCAAATATCTTCCGAAATTGCTCGTCTTATGAAAGAACAGGGTGATGAACCAAAAAATATTGTTATAAACATTCAAAAACATACTTCAAAATCAACGATTAAAGTTAAAAATAACTACAAGGTTGATTTCACAATTGATAATTCATTTAGAGAGTTATTAGGTTTCTCCTCAAAAAAGATTGAAACTAATGGGACGTTTTACAGTGATAATGTCATTCAAATATCCTCAGGAATAAATTCGGTGTTAATTCACTGTGATTTGATTGATGGTGCTTATAATGATGGATTAAAAACAAATACAATATTTTCATTCAGCGCATACTCAACCCCAATTGGTTATAAATTCAATATGGAGCCTAAAAATTTGGTTTATCTACCTGTGTCAGGAAAAACCATACACAGAGTAAATTTTAGGATAACCGACCAAGATAATCGTGTGATCTCTTTTAATGGAGAAGTTATATCCATCAGAATTCACCTACGTGAAGTTTTTCAATAAATAAATAC
>NW_022755909.1:0-1478 GCF_011630105.1 Anneissia japonica
TAATGCAATGAATAACAATGGCTATACTGTAATTATATTTACACGACGTGCAGGGTATTGTGAAATATTTAATTAAGTACAAGTGCAAGAAACATAAATGTATATAAAATTCAAGGAATAACAATGACTATACTTTAATTATATTTACACGACGTTCAGGGTAAATAAAACATGTTCTATGAATACACAGGATACAATATGCTATATTATCTTTGGAAATACAGTACACAAATAACGTAATTTCGAGAAACATACCGCTGGAGCAATTACACTTCCTTACCAAATTCAACCTGAAGCATAATAAATTATTTATGAATTGTACTATCATTTGAATGGTTTAAAATGTTAATTAAATCCTGTGTTTGTCAATAAATGTATGTTAGACAGACCATGTAGGTACCTCCATATACAGATCTAACAGGTGATAATAACATTGCTAATAGAGCACTAAAATTCAAGGGCTATCCAGTTTTTTTGTAAAAAGTGGAGGGGCACAATGTTGTTGAATGTGGCTGGTTTTACAGGGGTGGGTTCAGAGGTCATACCACGGAAACTTTGTTTACCAGGATGTCCACCACTGATTCGGTCATCAGTGTTTTACTCAATAACAATTACATGAAATTTTTTCTTGATACTTATGGGTATCGGTATAGGTTCACTGTGTGTTATACCTTGATAAACTGATGGCATTTATTATTATTGTCATATACGAATTGATTCTTAAACATGGGATTTATTTTCTTCTTGTGTCATTTCATATAGCAGGGCCGTTGGAACCGCACCTGCCGCACCGGCTTTGGACGGACCACTTTTTCTCAATATTATTACATATTTTATTTTTTAATTTTTTTTTTAGACCCAACAGTGTGTCAAAACACCAAAAAAAAAAACTAAATATACAAAATGAATAAAAAACAAATATCTAAAGATTGAAAATACGGTACATAAAATTACATAGAAATTCAGCTTCACATATTAAATATTACATATATAGGCCTGTACACGCGAAATCTCGTTTGGCCCGGGCGCACTACTCACGCACTCGTCCCGAGGTCTGCCTGTACTTGGTAGCCTGGTAATATACCGCTTGTCACACGCACTTAACCAAGAGCAACATAAGAACATTCAAGTAAACTGTAACTTCAGAATCCATTTATTGGAATGACAACTTATATCCAATCACAAACACTCTGATTGCCGGAAATTTACAACCTTGAACAGCTCTCAACCTTGGCCCAAGTGGTTTAACAAAAACGTTCATGCTACAAATCTATGGGCAGCAAAACATGCACATAAATAGAACAAAATCATATTCTGGCGCTAACATACCGGCCCCTAATTGTACTTCTACAGCAGTACAATTACACTAATGAATAACAAACGAGCGCCTGTACATTTGCACTCTTAAACATTCTAATAAACACAATTACTTAGAAATATATCAATACCAAACTGTAAAGATTTCAAAGAACATCTTT
>NW_022755910.1:0-1037 GCF_011630105.1 Anneissia japonica
TCGTGTTTGGGCACGACTTCCAAGAGTTCGCACAGGACCAAGTGGGCGAGGTGCAGCGAGGAAGAAAAAATGCAGTTCGAAGCGGCCGTCGCGCTCGGAAGGTTTCTTGCCGACGAAGTCGAAGACGACGACGACGAGGAAAGGGAGAAGGAAACCGACGATCGGCGCAAGAAGGCGTTCGTCCGGTACTTCTACGACACCCTCCTCCTTCCGCACCACAGGAAAATCGCGGCGGACGTTGCCAACCTGGACGAGATTCGCAGATAGCTGAGATCCGATCGGGACGAACGAAAAACGTCCAACCACGTCGTCCCGAAGACAGACAGAGTGCACGAGTCGGCCATCATCAGAGTGGTACTGGCGCATCTGAACAGCGTCAAAACCAAACCGTTACATCCGATGCTTAAGAGGGTGTTGGAGTTCACGCGAACAACTGGCCATTCAACCTCTTGTTCATCCTGCCTGACAGATCAGCCAGTCTTGTCGCGTGCGTCCTCATGCTGAACGATGTTCGCAAACGCAGGTTTCTACCGTCCCGAGTGACCAATCAGACGTACGAACCTGGAAGCGGTTCCGAGTCCATCGTCATATGCAGATACTGCTACATAGTTCTCACGTACGTCGACCTCAAGAACCGCCCTCCGACAAAAGGTATGTACATCGACGAGAACACGCTGGAGCCTGTGTGCTACAACTGCCACTCGAGAATGTTGGCGACATTGTCCCTCGACGGTGCCGGAGTCCGGCTGACAGTCAAGCAACCCGACTTGGCGATGATGCGTTCTTGCAGATGCGGCGCCATCACCTCGCGCGATGCTTGCGCCTCGTGCGAACTTGCTGATGATCAATAAAAATAAAATAATGAATTGAAAACAAAAGTTTTTTTTCTCGTTCTTTTATTTCTCTCTTTCCTTTAAAAATTTTAATGATTGCAAAGAAAAGTGATCGTCTCTTTTTCTTGTACACGGTTCAGGCAGTTCGGTCACCTTTTGCCAGACGTCGTCGTCGATGAGGTCTTTGGCGAGTTGCATCTCGGG
>NW_022755911.1:0-1684 GCF_011630105.1 Anneissia japonica
TAAACTAATCATTTTTTTTATGGGGCCTAATCAGCGTTAAGTAACTATAATAATAATAATAACAATAATAATAATAATAATAATAATAATAATAATAATAATAATAATAATAATAATAATTAATAATAATAATAATAGTTCAATGAGACTAATTATAAATGATTTGCGTTTTGATATGACAAATGCAGCTCGTTTGGATAGCCCCGATGCTGATGATGGAATACATCGTAATAGGGGAAGCAACCTCGACCTTGACAGCGTGATTGACAAATTTCATGCAAAATTTCCAAAATGTAGAATTTCACTTTGAAAATAAATTGATGGTTACATTGCATACTCTTTGTTTCTTGTTTTATTCAAACGTTTTTGGTTTTGGAAGCTGATTTCGACATTAGATACATAAAGTCATATTATAGCAGCTCGATGCCATAATTCGTCAAATATTCGTGGCCTCGCCGCTGGACCCCCACCGGGGTCCTTAGGTGGCCCCCCTGGCTCCAGCCCACTAACTTTCCAATCATGGAGAAAAAAGGACAGAGGCTCCAGACATCTAGGGTAGTTATTTTTTATTATTTTTGCACAATATTCTTGGAATGCGGAATGGTCTGTTAACTCTTCGTTCGGATGTGAGATATTCAGTACGGTATTCTTTTTTATTCATTTATAAACATAACACTGAATTACTAATATATTATTAGAGCAGCTCTACCAAGAGATGGATACGTGCGCCTAATAAGATGACATTATTATATCGGAAATTACTGTTCTTGGCAGCATTATCTTTCAGTACGTCATAAACCTGGCTGGTTGTGCACCTATGACACTGAAATTACGGTGAAAGTAAGCTTGTATGTGAACTACTGTTTATCGTAGACAAAGACATCTTTTAAATTATTGAAGTTCGGAATGTTTGGAAACATGTACGAAAATGTGCGCTATGCTGTACTGTAATTGTAGAAGTTTGGCCTATTTATGGTGTTTGGTGATTTGTTTGCGGCATCCATTTTTGTGTTGTTGTTCAGGCCTACATTTTTTCAGACTGGGGACTGTGCTCTAAAATCGGATTATGGAGTGTCATTTTCAGGACTATTTTAAGAATAAAAAATCTTAAAATTTGGCCATAATACAATAGCATTAAACCGGAGTCTTTGAGTGAAAATTTTAACAGCAGTAACAACATAATAGAGAGGGAAAGATTTGTTGTATGATGACCAACCATATATTTTTTGTCGTAGACACGTGTTTCAACATACATTCAACAATGTAAATCCAAGTAATATTTAAAATTAAGTAACATCGTTTTAATTAATTTTATAAAGTGTAATTATTTATATAGTGACTATATTGATCCTAATGATCAGAGTGACCTTAATGCCGTTAATATTCTAATAATCTCTGCATACCGGTATTTATACATTTTCATATAGGCAATGTATTCGGTTCTTCGATATATAATCAGAATTTTTGTTGTTTTTTTCAAAATATTCTACCGAATACACATATATACATACATACACACACACACATACATACATACATAGGCCTATATATATATATATATATAGGCCTATACTGTATCTATATAATATGTATATATATTATATATATATATAAATATATATATATATATTTATATATATAGATTAAAAGGCAAAATACTGGAAAACAACAATGCTGTGGGAAA
>NW_022755912.1:0-1816 GCF_011630105.1 Anneissia japonica
ACTGGATTGGATTGGATTGGATTTATTCGGTGTAAACAGCAAGGATAGCCCACGAAAGTCTAGAAGAAGACTTATTTCCAGTGGGGTCCTTCTGGTGGTGATTGGGCAGTACACCGGGAGATAATCCCCTACCCTTTTCCGAAGGGTATACTGCGTTCTTTAACGTGCACATGGGCCATAATGCACACGGGATCAACGGCTTAAACGTCTCATCCGAAAGACGGTGCGCTATTGTAACTTGTATTTCAGCCCTCTAGCGGAAACACAAGTAGAGGCAGCGATGGGAATTGAACCGGGAACCTAGAGATCTCCACGGTTCAGCGCACACACAGCGGCTACCACCAGATTAGCCGACTGAACGAAGCTGCTCTCACTATGCAGTTTACATTCACCAATAAAATTTCATTCTTTTTCTCCTCCCGTCTAGATGTTTTTTGCAAAACTATTTGCTAAATAAGAATATTTATTTTCATTTTTCCGCCCTCCTCTGACGATCTTTAATAATAAGTTCGCAAAACAGTTAACGTAAAATACACCCTTAAATTAAAAAATATATTTTCCTTAAACCATTTACCGAACATCACAAACAACAACCAACAATGCTGTAATTACACATAACACACCATTTTGTGTAAGTCTACCCTAAAACTACATCATCGTCATTAAACGTCACCGAACATACGAGATACACTTAGGTGCTCTAGTAGGTCTATTGGATTGCCAGTAATGATTGCTTGATTTATTGATTTATTGATTGATTGATTGATTGATTGATTGATTGATTGATTGATTGATTGATTGATTGATTGATTGATTGATTGATTGATTGATTGATTGATTGATTTGCGATGAACCATTATTTGCATATAGTTAATGTTAGAACTTTATCTTCTTTATTATATAAAGATTAAAAAATTAATAACCTTTCACCTGCCGCTTGGAGATGATTTGATTCAGATATTGCACAACTACAATATGGTATACTGGCAGTCTTGGAAATTGAATTCACAAACTTTAAATGCCTATACGGTCCACTCGAACCCTCTAGACAGCTAAATATGATTTTAAGTTGATGATGAACATCACCAATAGCCTATTATTTCCAAGTTCTTTTCTCATCACACCTTATTTGGTCGATGGTAGGACTACTACCGGAAAAGATAAAACCAATATCCTTTTGTAGCAAGTATTTTACACGTCACTCCTTCCGGCTTAGTGTCTACTCGGTAGGACATTGGAGTTCCTCAGCTCGGCTATCTGTGCAGTCTTCAGCTACATATAAATCAGCGAATAATTTAAGTACAAGGTAAGTGAATAAAGAACCTTATGTTCAATCGTAATGATGTAGTTATTATTAGTAATTCATAGTGGCCTAATGTGTTATCACAGTTATAATATTGGGTGTTTTACAGCAACCGAGTGTTAAAAACCACAGTGTGTTTAGGTCTATCGTTTATCACATCATTGCAACAGTAATAATCTGCAATTCCCATTATAATAAACGCCCTTGTTAGACGCACTCATTCGAATCTTTTTTATGTTAAGACTAGAGTGCCGGACCGTTAACATAATCTATAGACTTAATTCAATTCAATTCAATTCTTTTATTTCAGACAATTAATATCCATATAATACACACAAAAAAACAAGGCAAGAGAAAAAAAAATCAATCAACTGATTGCTTAAAATGAGATGCAATTATCTACGTGAATTAATCAAAAAAATTATGTATATTTTTAAAATTAAATTAAAATTTTTTGTAGGGAATGAACTTGAAGTTCGCCCCCCATCACAAAAGGATTTCAGTTCAAGGTTG
>NW_022755913.1:0-2084 GCF_011630105.1 Anneissia japonica
ATGCAAAAAACAGACGCTTAAGCAGTTAAAAAGCACCTCATAGGCCTACCACCTTACTAGTCATCCCAAAAATACTGTGTGAACTAATTATAGGCATTGCACCGTCCAAATACCCATAGGCTTGTTTTGGGCGAGTCGATCGGGCGAGTGCAGGGGCGCCGCTAACTACAGCTTTAACATCGGTGCTGGGGGGGGGGGGGCTGGCCCCTAATTTTTGTGACTGTTTCCAGCACATTTTTCGAACGCTGCAATCTTATCATCATTATTATTATTATTATTATTATTATTATTATTTTTATTATTATTATTATTATTATTATTATTGTTGTTGTTGTTATTGTTATTATTATTAATATTATTATTATTATTATTATTATTATTATTATTATTATTATTGTTTATCTTTCAAATAAAAATATCTTTCGCTTGATTTTAGGATTAATCATTTGTGATACAAAATTGGCTATGTCAATCCTATTGTTATATATTGAACAGTGACAGATTCAAGGGGAAACCCTGTCAGCACAGGCACCCCCAACCTCCTATTTTTTTCAAAATTATATAAAAACAAAATAAATAAAAAACAGACAAAATTGTTATTCAACTTTTAATCTGAGAGTGCCATTTCCGGTCATCTGGAGGTGCCATAATCATATTTTTTCTTACCTCAGCCCCAACAGTTGTGCGGATGAGGAGGGTGGACATTTTATTTACGCAATACCCTCCCTGGGTCCCCTCTATTTCGACTTCCTGGACCCGCCACGGGCCCCGGTGAGGGTCCAGGGGGGGGGGGCGAAGCCCCCAGAAGCTGTGGCGCCTATAGCCTTTTTACCCGCTTATAAAATACTACATGCAAACTAACACTGACAGAAAATAATGATTTATTATCTACATAATTAGCATGTACAGTTCTTTTAAAATCAATCAAGAGGTTTTTCCTTTTCTCCTCTTTTGTTCAAGTAGTACTGCTGCTACACTGGCCCCTTGAATCTGCCACTGGAATACTCATCATAAAGTTTTTAAAATTATGCTGGTAATCATAATTATGCCCGCTTATATTTCGTGCAAACTAACATTCATAATAATAATGATTTATATCTACTGATAAGCATGTACAGTACTTTTAAAATCAATCAAGATGTCTTCCTTTTTCTCCTCTTTTTGAATTTCACTTAGTTCTTCACATTTTGAAATGTGAAGAACAAAAAAAAAAAAACAAAGGTGATTTACTTAATTTATCATTATCAGTGGCGGCTCCAGGAAAGCGAAATACAGGGGGACACGAAGAGACTTTCACAATTTGAGAAACTAGGTCACCTCAGCCCCACGATGGTTGGGCCTGAGGTACGGTAAGAAAATGTATTATTATGACACTCCTAGATGGCCTAAAATGGCACTCTCAGACTTAAAAATTTTAATTATAATTTTCATTGCATTTTTTTTAAATTTTGAAAACTTTAAGGGAGGGGAAGAATCGGCTCGGCCCCACTTGAATCCGGCACTAATTATTATGACGTCATTGCGAGATTGCGTCAACGTAACACTGGAGTTTGTAAACTCGTGGTATCACTAATTAAATAATTTGAAATAGATAGTCCTGCCTGTGTAAAAGGCTGTATAATTGTTGTTTAATAACGGCTATATAAAATTCAATTGACTAACTCTAATTTTGTTAAACTAGGAGGAACCAGTGTATGCAGTTACACTAGTACGGGTCATTATAAATACAAAAGGAATAAATCGGTTATAGTAAAAATTGTGCACTTTTGAGTTTGTAAAAATATTGGCCTAATAAGTTTACAAGCTTCCAATTTTAACAACGTACCGTACCAGTACATTGTTTTCACAATAAATATAGCCTCTGATAACCTTTCCCGTTGCATCCATAAAATCGATGTAGTGGTTACTGAGATGGTTAGGAAATGTACAAACAATTGCGTTTTTACTCGGTTTTGGTCCGGAAATACGTACCGCACCTGGAAAAGTGAACATACAAAATTCATGACAGTCATGTGTAATCGTTATTCTTTCCAAGAAGATTGGTGAAAAGCTGTCTCCTATACACATCTAGATGTGTATAAGAG
>NW_022755913.1:2129-27000 GCF_011630105.1 Anneissia japonica
AATGATAGCCCACAACGCCTCAAATGTTATTTTTGGGCGTCTAGAACACAAAAATTTCGCGGACCCCCTAGGAGCTGTCTCTTATACACATCTAGATGTGTATAAGAGACAGTACGTGACGTAATAATAATATGTTGGTGCCTCAGAAATAAGTACATTGTTAAGACTTGCTTTTGAATGACATTGTTGGATCTGGTATACACAAGGATATGGTTAAGTGAATACAGTGAAAGAATGAAAGAATAAAACACCTGATTGGACAATTCATACAGTGTACGGTATCTTAAAGCCACACCAATAATATTACCAACCTATTAGCATCTAGTAAGGAGTCGTCAGCTATGACCATCCCATGACTGACGTAGTATATGTGGTTGTTGAATTTGGGAAATTTAGCGGATGTAATTAACTGTCTATTGTGCACTTACTTCCACCAGAGAACCTATATACGAATATAGGGTCTGCGCTTTCAACAAAAATAGACTTCACTGACACAGTTTTCAGGAGAGTAGGTTAGGTCTGTAAATCCTACTACATCAGTTCGAAACCAGATAGACAATGACGACATTTAGGTACCTGTGGATTACAGGCCTGTTTTTACTTACAAAACGTGAAGTGTATGGCGACGAGGCGGGTAAGCAATACCTTTGTCACTCTCTTTTTACTTTCTTAATTAAACTATTTCCACATATATTACGCTAAAATACATTACAATAATATAGGCCTACTGTTAGTTTAGCTTCAGTAAAATATATCTAAATAAGAAAATAACATAATTTGTTCTATAATGGCATATGCTGCTATCGAAGTCGAGATAGAACGTAGGCTATCCTGGCCTACCTCAGACTCTAGTACGTATACACCTTTGTTGGGTGTTGAGGTGGTATCTGCGGTATGGAACGCCAGGGCGGACATAAACACATCGAGGTCACAAACCTACCCATCGAGGAAAATAAACGTATCAGGGGCGGATTTAGGGGGGGGGGCGGCCCCACCTTTTGGGAGGTAAAAAAAATAAAGAAAAAAGAAAGAAAAAGAAAAAAATGATAGCCCACAACGCCTCAAATGTTATTTTTGGGCGTCTAGAACACAAAAATTTCGCGGACCCCCTAGGAGATTGTCTCGATCGGCCCAAATTTCGGCCCCCCCCCCCTTTCGGACATCTCTGGATCCGCCCCTGCGTATGGCAAACTAATCTTTTCACAGTACTACATTTATTTCATAAATCTTTTATTTAAGCATTAATAAACATGATAAAAATATATATCGATAATAGAAACGTGTCTGAAACCATGCTCAAACGAAGTCGACTTAGTAACCTTCGTTGTTTTTCTGTAAATAAAGAAAACTAAGAAGTGATACTGTAGTGCTGAATAAACTTAATTACCATCCACATAATTATGAATATGAATTTTGAATAAAGATACCGATATATAATATTTATTATATATATATAATATATATATATGTATGTATATATATTTATGTATGTATATATATGTATGTACATATATATATATATTTAATATGTATATATATAATAATTTTCATATTTAAAAACTAGACTCATCATGCAGTGCAGGTGCCCAACAAACGCTCCAAATCTCCAGCTTCTCGATTCATCTTGAACAGTGTGTGTATGGTATTTTGGTAAGAAACTCCTCCTTTTCAGTGTTGCCACTGCAACCTGTGTGTGCGAAGAACTTTTGACCAACATAGGTGGCGCTTTTTAGAACAGTAAAAGTAATGTGAAAATTCCGTACGTCAAAACTCGATGGGTAGTTATGTGTAAACTCGATAGGGAGTAATGTATAAACTCGATGGGTAGTTATGTAAACTCGATGGGTAGTTATGTGTAAACTCGATAGGGAGTTATGTATGAACTCGATGGGTAGTTATGTAAACCATGGGTAGTTATGTATATTGGATGGGTAGTTATGTCACCTCAATGGTGGTAGTTATGTCAACTCGATTGGTAGTTATACATCATGTCGATGGATAGTTATGTAAACTCGGTGAGTAGGTATGTGACCTGGATGGGTAGGTTGGTGACCTCGATGTTTTTATGTCCACCCTGGCGTTCCATACTGCGGTTGACCTGTAAAACCCCCTTCCTGGGCCCCTTTTATGATGCATTCCTGGACCGCCACTGGCCAAGGCCTACGCATTACTATTTTTTGTGTGGCGAATAATAAATGTAGCTCTTGACGGCCGGTGAAGCAATAAAATAAATAACTAAATAGATTTGGAACATTCGTACTGGTATCTACTTTCTGTTTTAATCTTCTTCATCACTACTCAAATTTGACTATTCTGTTGATAAGTTCTTCTTTGAGCAATAAAACTTATATCTGCAGTATTTCTGCAGTAAAGGGGGCGTGCTTTCTCAAAAGTTAATGTGTAGTAGCATATTATTATTTGTTATAACGCCGTATAAGCTTCGTCAACATTATCACATTTTCGTAGACAAAAAAACTGTTGTATGCCCATATATAGTCATGATGTGCCTGTATATGTTCATGGCTATATATGGTGATGTCATCATGACCAATCATGTGTTTGCCAAATAAAATTTGATAATCTGGACAGGGCTTTATGTTCTATGGATCATAAATCTCCACTTCTTGTTTCAAGCAAAGGATATAAAATAATATTACAATCTAACTTCCGTCTTTACATACTTTACTACATGAGGTATTCAGCCGATCTGATTGATATAGGCCTACAAACAATCGCTCATCTATGTTGAGGTCGCGGATTGATAACAATAGAAACCCGAAGTCGCATTTCTAAAGATATATCGCATTGTGTTAGGGAAAATAAATTTTAAATTGACGCTAGAAAACTGGTTGAACCTAAATAATGACTTCCACCATTAATTTGTTTCGGCTTTGATAGTTAACCTGTTGAATTTTATTTAAAAATCTACTGTGTGATTGCTCTGCACTGTAATTTGAGGTTACATTCTTTTGTGCAACATAATTGCACTTTATAAAATGACCAAAAAGTTAGACAGGAGTTTAGACAACAGGGTAAAGACGATTTGTCGGCTAGAATGGACAGAGGGGTCAGAACAGTCAGAAATGAATTATTTATAAGCCTAACATTCGACCAATCAAAACAATCTCATTGTTCAGATGTCTATGTATATAAATGTATATAAAATACACAGCATTAAATCTATAATTCAAGAATCTAGCATATTGACGGTAGGTCTATATGCCATGAATTATCATGACTAGTTTCTTTTTCAACATTCTTCGTCAGTTCACTTAAAAAGTCTACTGCCGCCATAGCACTGAAATACCACACTCGTATTTCAGTACTCATTTTACAATTTAACAACCAACATCAGGATATTCTTTTAACTATTACGACTAGACTACTCTTAATTTGGCTATAGTCATAGCTGAAGTACTCAGCATGGATGACGAAACGGTACAACACCAATGAATTAGTGATTATTATAAACGCTGTTATTATTTTTAGGTCTATTATGATTAGTATTATAATGATTATTATTAATATTTTTTATTATCACTTTTTGTCAACTGAACCAATCAAAAGAGCTTAAGAAAACTGCATGCGAACATAAGACATTGAGCCTCACATGTGATGGAGAAAGTACCCTCGACATCCATAGTGCGTTGTATGGCCGTCTTAACACAGAAACATGCCCACATAATCTGGATCATTCAACATCATGTAGAGCTGAAGGTGCGCTCCAAAAAGTACGCGATGCTTGCCAACACCAAAGTTCATGCGGTGTAAAAGCAGTAAATGGTGTATTCGGAGATCCGTGTGTTGGAGTGTTCAAATATCTCGAAGTTTCGTATACGTGTGAAAATAAAGGTGAGACTACCATCATAGCAAATGTACTTATATGTACAGTATATAGTTTTGTTAAATGATAAAAGTATTTTCTTTATTTTATAAATAATACGATGTTAAATTAATTATTTATATATAGTAACTTGGCACTTCAATTATTTATAAATAATGGTTTTGCTACTTTATATAATTTTGTTAAATAATGAAAGTACATTTGGCGCCTCATAAATCTCTTATTTTAAAATCAACAATGGTTCTATCACTATAGGATGGCATCTGGTTTTTAAAGGCGTATCTGAAGCTGGCGATCCAGATCTGTATCATTTGTGGCGAGATGATGGCTCGTTAAACGCCTTGAACCACTCAGCACGCGCCCTAAATGACAGCCTTAAAGCAAATTTCAAAAGTCCGATGGTTGATAGATGGACAGAGTTGGAAATACAACGAGTAAGTTTAAATTAAATTATGTTAAATTACAAATTTCAGAATAATAGCGTTATTGCTGCAGATACACGTATATTTTGCTGAAAATATCATTTGCAATTCATTAGAATGTGATATAATTCTATCACTGTGTAATTTTATGCAATATACGGTAGGGACATTACTAAGGTCGTGACTAGCATATCCCGATCTATACAGGAGCGTTGGCCTAAGTTACGATTCTCCGGAGCTCTATAATGGCAACATAAATTCATATAAACAGTCTACAGATATTACCAATCTTAATGGTATTTATATGTAGGCCTATGCATTATTTTATAAATTTTAATTATTGTAATGATCATAGGCCTACCACGTGTAAATAAATAATATAATTTCTTTTACAAAAAATAATTTTCTACTTTTAATGTTAGTAGTGTTGAATACACATTCTACCGAGAGTTGACTTCTAACGGGAGTTGACCTCTCGCTAGGTTTCACCTCTTGCAAGAGTTGACCTCTTACTCTTTCTTTTTAAACCTTGTCCACACTTTACAATTTTATGTGACAAATAAATATGATATGCCCATATTTAGATGTAGTATGACATATGGCCACATTATACAAAATTGTCACAAAGTTTTATTGTGTGGACAGAGTTTAATTCGATTTTTTAAAACAGACAAATGACTCTTATTCTGTGCATCTAATTTCAGGTTAAAATTGCCTTTTACAAAGATGGCGTTCAAGCAGCATACATGATATTTAATGGTAGAGATACAGGAAAAATGGATTGGTTTGCTTTAGATAAAGTAACAAGCAGCTCATACGAGGACTTAAACGATCGAGAACCAAATTTTTTCTCAATTAAAGGGTAAACAAATACTACGAATACTGTACTTTGCCTCCCACACACAGGCCCGTAGCCAGGGGGGTTTATGGTTCGGGCAAACCGTCCTTTTCTAGCAAACATCCTCTTTTCTGGCAACCCCCTCACTCGAATTCCCTGAACGATTCCTAAACCCAACTAATGCACTGCAGACCAACCCAGACTGAGATGAAATGCTGCAGACCTTTCTCGAACATGCTTTTAGACCCTAAAAAAAAACCCACAAAAATCCTCTTTCTTTGGGGGTATCGTTGACTTCGCCCATCGCTCCTGGGCCATAGGTCCAGAGACCCCCCCCCCCCGAAGAACCTAGCTACGGGCCTGCACCACCCCCACTACCAACCGCCGCTATTACCAACACCATTAATACCTAATACCTCCATACTATCACCATAAAATGATAGCGCATGCACCCATTGCTTCGTACTCGCACTAATACTAGGCCTATTATTTTACTACTGCCACCACTACCATTTCCACTATGACTGCTGCTGCTGCTAGTGTCGTATTATTGATTGGATTACTATTATTAATTTTTCTTCCTCTTCCTCTCAGCCATTCTAGCGATAAGCACAATCGACATTGGTTTTCGAATAGAAATTATGGTGGATGTCAAGTCGATTATGGTTGGACTGTGGTGCTAACTGGTAAAGGCCCGTGTGGGTGGGACAATAGAAATACCGATTATCCTCAAATTATGTTCTCTCCAACAACAACTGGTGTACTGTGGGAATCAGGTAAGCATTGTTCAACCATCATTATTATTATGTAACATATAAAAATACATTACGAAAGGTTAGTCGCGCGTTGTCTAAATCAATTGTTCTGTGCGACAGAAATTCCGGTCCCTGGCGCTTTCGTGCTCTGTGTAAATACGCCTATAAGATTTTATTCACACTTTGCCCACTTGTTCTCTTTTTGCGCACGAAAAGTTTCGATGTGAACGTACGATAACAGATCTTTCCGGGGTGTCAATCGAACTTAACAACTTAACAATCTAAACAAGGTCAGAAAAACGCGCGTGTTCTATAAACACACGTATTGTCCAAGGGGCGGGACTTAGCCGAGGTCCATTGTTTACTCACAAATGTCTCATTTAAATTCTAATCTAATTAAAATCTAATTTAAATTTATGGTCATTTTACAAACATACCGTAAATAATATAATAATATCATGTGTTTTTTGTTTCAGATCAGCCAGCTTGGGCCGATTTCTTTGCTGTTTTTCTTGAATACACTGGTTAGTAAATTCGTGCTGAATTGGCATAAATAAAAGGGCGTTATATTTTCAGCAACTACCGTAAAACCTCAAATTGAAGCCCAATGGGGTTAATCTCGAGAAGAAGCCCATCTCAAATTGAAGCAAACCTCTTCAGTTTGCAAAATTAGCCTCGAAAAGAAGCCCAAGATAGCATAGGCTTCTTTTCGAGATAGTACATCCACTGTACATGAATTTCAAAGGAACAAAATAATTTAAACGCTTTCTTTATACAGTAGTTTAGGTTATTTAATGCCTGTAAATACACTCCATGATACAGATTGATGCTACAGTGTCCCTATTTATTGTTTTGTAGTACTAATTTTCAAAATTTACAGCATTCATTTTGAAAAGAAGCCCTACTTTTTCATTTGCAAAAGTGCCCTCGAAAAGAATCACATCTCGAAAAGAGGCACATCGCGAAAAGAAGACCATCCAAAGTTTGTAACACACACAAAAAAAAAACACCCAGGGCTGCAATTCGAGGTTTACTGTAGTGTACGGCTATTCATTTTCATTTAATTTTTCCGTGATAACTGGTGAGGGCGCATGCCAAAGATATACATAATTATATGCACTTTCGAGGTATTGCCTCCATTCTTTCTTTTTCACTTTCATGAGCAATAAAAAATCATGCAGAAATTATGATATTGATGATTACGACAATCATAAATGTTTAACGTATTTATTCTATAGGGCTAGGCCTATAAACATTTTACAGACGTTAATTAGTTTTTGCTTTCATACCGTATTCATCATCAGAATGTTATACACATTTGCATTTACATTTGTACTTATATTTCTCTCGTAATTTTGTTGTCCAGATCACTGTCCGTATGAAGTTGTAGTGATAGCTGATGTGACGTACACGTTCGAAGCTTCACCGGCTAATTTTTTGGCTAACTCACTTGAAATGTGCAGTTCGAGAGAAAACAGTGAGTATAGAGTAGGCCTATAAATAGGCTACATACGCCGGGACATACGCACATTATGGATTCTTTAACATACATTGAAAGCAAATTCATCATTATTATTATTTATTTAGAAAAATTTAAAGCCCTAATATCCTGTATTTAATTCAAAATAAGACGATAGTTTAATTTTGACTCGCCAAAAGAAAAAGTAGAAAGGGACATGTTCCTCAACATCATGTTTACATAAACATAATTTAATTTTCGGTTGTAAATCACTGAAGAAATTTATTGAGTGAAATATAGCGGTTCAATGAACCTTACCGTTAAGCCCTGCTTGTTGCTAAGATCCAACAAAATAGCAACACAAACTTACGCAAACATTGTGTATTTGTGGAACAACACACGTGCGATTGTAGAACTAGTCCTTTCTCCGAAGTTTGACATTTCGGAACGGCCCAATAAATGCTCAAAAAAGCACCGTAAATGCTCAAAAAAGCGCCGCGGCGCTTTACAACATTTTTGGAGGCTTCAGTGCGGCGCTTATTCGATAGCGGCGTTTATTCGAGAGCAGGCGCTTACAAAAACATGCCCGTTCCCATAATCATTGCTCACGCATTCCCGTATAGGCCTTATAGGCCTACGTCATTGTAAATAAATGTTTATAGAGAAATGCTTGTGTCTTCATTGTGTCAAAGAAACTAGAAATACAAGATAGAGTTCTCCACACAAAAAAAGTGTTCCACCGAAATTCATGGTAGGAATACGAAAAATGGGACGCCCCCTACAGCCGGATCTAAAAAAACTTGTGCCAAACTTTCGTTACCAATTCGTCGCGTATTTTATTATCAATTCTCAACAAAGATACTAGATATAAAAACAAACTGGAATAGACACCCAGACAGTGACATCGGTGAATACATAACCTCCTTGGTGGCGGTAGAAATCGTTGCTATTATCCAAATAATACACAAAACAATTAAAGCATAATCATGAATCAGTAAAGAATAAAACAACAATACAGCGCAGAATCGCATGGCCGGACGCACTCTTAGTGAAAAAGTTTTCCTCCATTTAGTGGAAAAGGAAGGGCGCCTTTTGCGTCTGGATATACTGAGCAACAGAAGGGCGCCCTGTACGTTGGGCACGAAGTATAGGAAACTTGCATGGTTAAAAAGAAGGGCGCCGCCTACGTTGGGCACGACTTCCGCCTCATTTTTACAATGCGAGAACTCTATCTTGTGTTTCTAGTATCTTTGATTGTGTTATTTTAATAATTTTAACACTGTATACATTGTATTAAAACCCTGTTTCTCAAAATGTTTCATTACACACAGGGTAATAAACTCTCGATTTAGCGCCGCTGCGCTTATTCGAGAGCGGCGTTAGCTAAAAAAAAATTAGGCTTGGTGCGGCGGTTATTTGAGGGCGGCGGTTATTCGAGCATTTACGGTAATATGTTATCCACATAATATATTAAAGCTTATCGCTTTAATTACTATATATTAAATCTCTGTCCACCCTATAAAATTGTATGTGACAAATGTGTGTGATGTGCCCATATATGGGCATGATAATATCACATTACACCCAAATAATTATAGGCACGTCACATTTATTTATCGCATGAAGTGTGACAGATACGGACAGAGCCTATCGTAAGATTAGAGTACTTACATTAATAGTGTGTTTTATAATGAAAAACAGATCCTCGAGCAGTACGCATGTGTAATTCTGAACCACAAGGAGGCTCAGTCTGGGGAGAAGTTTCAATTACATTATGTGACATTGATGATATCAACGGGTTGACGCAGGTAAAGAAAGTGCTGTAGAGGGCGTGTTAACTAAATTAGCTTCTCCTATTACACTACTACGTTAGTAGTCAAAATAACTTGTAGTTAAACCTTGTTAAAATTATAAGCATGATATATAGAGGTATTGGCAGATATAAATCCATTGTGTTGAATAATGCAAGACAAAAAATGCAATTACTAAGCATAAATGATCTTTTAGTATCTACATACACTACTAGTATTTGTATTATTCATTTACATGTATCTATACTGGATACACAACTATTAGAAATTGAATATCGATCAGTTCTATCACTGTTTTATAAATTTATATAACTTCATTTTAATCGTGACTACTGTATTATTTTAAAGGTGACAGTGACGGAAGATAATGTTGATGACGTTGCTAGTCAACTTTCCACTTTAACCGGCGACGAGAATGTTGAAGAGGAACTTAACATTAATGATGTTGCCTCAATTTTAGAAAGCATAACTGAAGTAGGCGTAGGCAATCAGAATGTAAGTCAGGTCTTCTTTGTAAACCTAGGGCTTACTAGCTATTATAATACATACTCTATATGGGAGTTATACTGGGTTAGGCCTACAATATTACAGGGTAAATCCCTTCCACTAGGAATAAATTGCGAGACAGAACCTATAATAATAAAGGCCACAATCGCATAAATGTTTCTTATCTTTCGTGAAATTTCAAACTATTACATTATTGGATTTATATTCACTCGCAGGTAACAATGTTCACAGTAGAGATTGTGAGTAATGTACAAAATGCAGACTATGAACTCTTCATGGCAAACAACCAGAGTATGGCTGCTTCTTCAAGAATAGTTCAGTCTCTAGAGACTCAACTAGAATCGCTTACGAACTTCACACACGTCCAGGACAATGTTGCTGTTCATACGATGATGTTTAATCCAACAACTTTGGAGAATGGAATCGGATTTGCTTCAATCCAACCCTCGATTAATGGTGCTGTTGAAAAGGGACTTCAGAAAGAAAACATCAAACAATTTGAAGATGTACAAGATTATCTAAACCAGATGATTGAAACATCAATTGCTTTACCACCTGAAATTGTTAATAAGAGTCAGGAACAAGCGGGCTCAAATGACTTGCAAGTGAGCTTCACCATCTATCAAACTTCTAAGCTATTTACTTCTTATCGTCTGATGACTAAAGAAAATAGAACAATCGGGACTCGCGTCATATCGGCTGCTGTAGAGCGAGTGACTGTGGCAGGGTTGAAGGAACCGGTCAGAGCTGCCTACTTACCAATTGTGGTGAGTTGTATTATTATTTTATCTATCTATATTATTCTTCTTTATTACTTCTCAGCAGTCAATTTAAAAGAGCGGCATATTTGAGTCGGCTAAAGTGGTGATAGGCACCGTATGAGCTGAAACCATGGAGATCCATTGTTTAGCTTTGGTACCACATTCCTTTGGTGTTCACACTGAATAAATTCAATAAAATCCAATTAAATTTCATCAATTGAAAGAAGCACTAAAAATGGAAATATTTTATGAACTTTCAATAAACATACTTATATAAAGGTGATATGTCCAGTTATCTATGTCAGTAATGGCTGTTTATCCACAGCTCCATTTTATGTATTATAAATATAAAAAAAAAAAACACTAGTAGAACAACATTTTTCACTTCTCAGAAAGGTGCGGGAGGGAACCCTGAATGCGTTTTTTGGGACTTTGATTTGGAAAACGGCCAAGGCGACTGGTCCAACGAAGGCTGTGTTTACAACGAAACATCCGATGATCGAATCGTGTGCTTCTGTGACCATTTAACCAACTTTGCTGTTATCATGGTTAGTTTATGTTATTGTCTACTGTCATATTAAAGGGCTACAAATCATGTATCTAACACATGCCCTAGGACCAAAATTAAAAAAAAAATCTTGTTGATTTTTGAAAGGATTATTCTGGTCAGGCCGGTCCAACTACGGGGTTTCAAGATGCATTGACATACATCAGTGTCATAGGATGTGTAATATCTATCGTCTGCTTGGTTATCACTATCTTTACATTTATGTATTTCAAGTAAGTTAATTGTGTTTTTTTTTATCACTGCCTGTACGATATACTCATTTAGTATTTCATTTTATATACTTGTTTACTTTTATTTCATCTCAAAAGAAAAGAAAAGAAAAAAAAAAAAAAACAATGAATAAACAAACATAAACAAAATATAACACGATGAATAGACAAACATAACCAAACTATGTTTCTCTTAAACTAAGTGTCATTACGTTAGCTAGGGAGTATTCACATTTATTGAACTGTTAATCTTACTAATCATTTATATATTTTTACAGACACTTACGTGGAAAACGCCCCCAGCGTATTCTTCTTAATTTGTGTTTTTCTCTGCTGTTTCTATATTTAACTTTTGTCATCGGGATTGAGTTGACGAAATGTTATAGTTGCTGTATTATTGTGGCGATCATGCTGCATTACTTCGTTTTAACGTCGCTATTTTGGATGCTAGTTGAGGCAATAAACATGTACCTTAAATTTGTATTGGTATTTTACGAAGAAATACGCTGTTTCATGTTAAAGTCCGTAATTCTTGGTTGGGGTAAGTGTACCTAGCTCATTTCTCCCAAACGTGTGTATACATATCATCCTGTCATAGTATTACCAACATACATACCGGTTAATGAACTATACAAAGTAAAATGGGTCATACATTTCTCTAAAATATTATAAATGTCATTCTCAATTTCTCTCTTTTACCGACCAGGTAAAAATGACACACAATTTCATCTCACCCCATCCTACTACTATATTTAATATTCATAATTCGGAACTTTTGACTGTCACGATACACGAACCTAAGCGTATTACATAATTCTAAGATTGTGTAACACACTTCTGATCGTTGACAATCAAACCTTTCAAAAGAGGAATATTGACTACTGTAGCAGAATGGAGTGTCTGGGGTGGTAGGTCAATATTAATTTTTCTTACTAAGGTATACCTCAATAATTTTGTGTCTAATCTCTCACTTTCAAAATACACCATTGCTCATTCACACTCTCATCATTCCAAGTGAGATTTCCACCCACCCCGATACTATAATTGCTTCTCTATTATATATTTTTTTGCAAATATTGATTTCTCAGGACTATGGTTCTTTTTAAAAACTAAGCTTTACATTTTTTTATTCAACAGGTGTGCCTATTATACCAGTTGCAATAATTGCGTCTATAAACTACGAAGAGATATATTCCAACGACGAATAGTAAGTGTTATGTTTTGTATTATTTATTAAAGTACCGTTTCTGATGGCATGCTCTCTATAGTGTAGCTGCGGTCTGTGGTCCTACTATTCTCACTTGTACAACTACGTACATATTAACAACAAAAATGATAATAATAGCATGAAATGATAATGATTATGAAAATGATAATCCGTTAATTACAAAAATATTCTCAAAATTATGTGATTTTTTTGTTAGCCGACTAGTGTTCACCAATGATGCTTTTCAATTATTGTTTATTTTTCTAAATTTAGCTGTTTTATGAAACCCGGCTTAGAATTTTACCTTGGATTACTGGCCATTGCAGCAGTTATTCTCATCATAAACTCTGTCATCTATATCCAAGTAATTCGGCAACTGACATGTCGACGAAAGCTTACGAAAGTCAAAACTGACAAAAATAAAATGAGTGAAGTGTCTGTCCGTGTGCAAAACGCAATTACTATCATGATGCTTCTGGGCCTAACATGGATTTTTGGCTTCTTGTCCATCGACTCATCGGACGCTGTTCGCGATCTTTTCCAGTTGATATTCTGCGTTTGTAACTCGTTGCAGGGGTTTTTTGTGTTCCTGTTCTTCTGTGTTCGTCGACGAGATGTAAGGAATTCATGGGCATATTTCTGTTGTAAGGTTGGTCAGAAACCAGGACAGTTTATAACAATGACTTCAAAGCAACGCTACGCAACCGAGAAGACTCTGGTCTCGGCTAATTCTACCTGTTAGAATGTACTGTTGTTACCATTGAAAGTGGTTATAGGTTTGAAAGTCACGAATAACATGTTATTTGCTTATAATTATGGAGTTTTATAAATTATATATATATATATGTATATATACACAGTATTATGTGTATATATATGTATTATATATATATGTGTGTGTATATATAAGTGTATATTATGTATATATATGCATGTATATGCGTATGCACGCATGTTTGTGTATGATATATAATAATAATAATTATATATGTATATATATATATATAAAACAATACGAAGTTAATCAAAATAAAGATGAACACGGTTGACATGTCAACCGTGTTTATCCTGTCTCTTATACACATCTAGATGTGTATAAGAGACAGGTGTACTCTCATATCCCATCAAGTAGTAAGGCAAGAGAAAAATTAGTTGTCTTAGACCCGAAATTATATCGTACTGGCCTATGTGGGTTAAACGGTATGACACTCGCCGAGATAGCACGAGATTTTAAGTTTACATATCATATATCATCGTTATTATGCGGACTGTCAGGAAGTCTGTAAAGAAAAAGTAGTTGAGACAATGACTTTGGTCTCCGGTATCTTCATTTTTTTGTCATTGAGGTTAACAAAATTCTCAAAATGATCAAGGATCAAAGAGTAAATTACAGGCCGCGTCTACAGCCAAGACTACAATAACCACAACATGAATTTATTAAATATTGTGGTGTGCCTATAAGGAAATAAAATAAGGAAAACACAAGAAGAAACAAAAAGATGTCTTTTCGACATAGATGTTAGTACGTACAGGATGGGAAATAACAACAGTTTCCCCGCGATATGCTTTAATCTATATATAACTTTACTTCATAACTTATACCAAAAATGATACTCAAGCAGCTAAAAATCACCTCATAACATTACTAGTCATCAAAAATACTGTGTGAACCATATACTGTGTCAATACTGTGTAAACCATATACTGTGTAAATACTGTGTAAACCAATAGACATTGCACCGTCCAAATACCCAGAGCCTTAAATTAGATGAACAAAATATTTTAGCAAATATCATACCATATATTGCAAAATTAAAAACGTCTTTTTTCATGCCAATCGAAGAATCAACATCAATGGGGCTCAAGTAAAAATAAATCAAAATAAATAATTATTTGTAAAATGTTTATTGTTATGTGAAACCTAGGTCTACTATTTGATTTGCTCGCCCGAAGTCCCAATAAGCAACGGTACGGACCGAGAAGACATCAGTCTCGGTCAATTCCACAACATTTTAGAATGGCTCTAAGGTGTTCAACATACATCTCATCACGTTTAGGCCTAATTCCAAATAATATGAAACTAACGACCAGCCTACGTTTATAGCATAAAGTGTATGTAATTATATTCAATGTCGGGTTCAATGTACTTTATTCTGGATCAGCCCCTGGTATTGACAGTTCGTTTTTTTTTTTTACTACGTTGATATATTTCTGTTCTTTAACGCGTCATAGCTAGATGACAGGCAATTTGATAGAAGCCAATGTATCAAAGACAGTACAAGGTGTCATAATATTAAATTGAACAATTTTGTAAACAGCATTCAGTTTCTGTATTTGTATGTTTGGTCAATTGTGTGTGCACATGCCTCTCTTCATGTTCATGGTATGCAGTCTACTAACGCCAATGTCAATGCCTGCTGAATGTCTTTAATTACATTCCACATACATTTGTATTTTATTATGGACATGCCAATAAATGAATCTTTAAAATAAACTACACAACGACATCAATGCCTCAGCACACATTAATTTTATTATAATACTTAAATACGCCAGCAATATGTTATTTATCCTTTACATCTAAAGCCGATGGTTGAATGTTCAAAATTCAAGAACCAAGATTGAATCAATGTTATTCTTTTCAACGTGTCTGACGTCGTAATATTGACAAAGTACGGTAACAATATCGCATGGACGAGACGGTCAGTGACTAAGCGTAGTGGAGAAGAAATTAAAAGGTACAACCAACCCGTTGAACATTGTGAAGATTGCTGTTTAAGTGTTAGATACGTCATACTTAATACTTCTTCTATGGAAGGCCAATTGTGTCACTTATAATGTAAAATCTTCGTAACAATGCTACATGTCGCTGTTTTCGTTATTTTGTCGAAATAGGAAGAGCATAAAAACTTACTTTTGAATTTCTTAAGGTGTTAGTTAGGTGACCTAGTGACTATATGCAAATAGTGACTTAGTCAGTGACTATATTTTTAGCACTAGTATTTTATATTTTTTTATATTATTTTTTAATTATTATTGTTATTTAAATTAAAATACAGAACACTAATGATGATAGCATTTAATCATGTTCTGAATATTATGTGAACATAATATGAATATCGTATAACCACTTAATTTTATGGAGCAAAAATGATTAAAAAAATTAATTACATTACAATATACCATGACATGGGGTGCATTGAAACACGGTGTTCAAACGTGCCTCGTAGGCGCTATCGGCCTTTATTTTGTGACTCACAAAATAATTGCGACTTACATACACGATGGCTAAAACAATACCGTGAATAAACAAGTAATAACAAGAGTAAACTATATATTCTAGGAGTTATTTATAATAAAGCTATATCGATAATAATTACTTACCTACTACTTACCTGGTGTTAAAATCGATAAATAACGATATTTCTAGACTTCGTAGGTTGCCAGAGAATTTAAATGTTTTACTCAATTTGTACTTATCTGAGAGTTATTAAGACTGTTTCAACGTGCCCCTGTTTTAAAGAAATTCAAATATAGCAGCCCGTAGTAAACACGCTCACTCACACTAACCCCACTCACATAGGCCTATACGGAAAATTCAGTACCAGTTTTATTCAAATCTTATTATTAATAAATTTATTTATCTTATTGTTAATAGAAGTATTTTAAAGTGTTAAGTAAAGTTTATAACTAATTTTACATATTAACAAAATTAATCACAATTTTAAACCGCTATACTAATAAAAACAATATTCATAGTTAACCAAACAAATAAAATTAAATTACGTTACAATGTATAAATTACATAGATAGACAATTATTGAACCAAACAAATAAAGTATAGAAAAGCAAATTACTTTACAATGTATTAAATACAATATTTATTATTATAATAAAAAAAGCAGTAAACCTATCCAATTACAAAATAAATACAGAAGTAATATTAAAACGTTTTGCAAGAGTTAGAGTGGAGAAGAAGAACACAATAAAAAACTAAACTGCGTCATTAAATGATAAATGGGGGTGGAAAAAAACGTAGGGAGCTCCGCCCCCTAGAGCGCTTTCAAAACATTTTAATTGACACATGACCACGCCCACTCGTCGCCTTGCCTCCATAATTGTACCTTGCCCCTCACTTGCTCCCCTACGTTTCAGACACTGGCGCCGCCATTGGATAAAAATTTAACACCCTTGCATTTGACGCGCAATCAGTCAATATCCTAAGAAAACTGTGGAAGAGGGCAGAAAACTGCGACATCATCACCAACATAGTCGTCATCTCTGCTATCCTCATCAACGCAATCATCATCACCATCATTGCATACCGTCATCTTCGCCATCATCATCATCATCACTATGGTTGGCAATATGACCATAATCACTATCATCGTCATCACTACCATCACTATCGACACCATCTGTAACACCCTCATCGCAACTACCATCATAATCATTAAGATCACCATCATTTTCATCATCACTATCATCACCATCCATCATAGTCGTCATCTTCATCATCACTCATCATATAATTTCTTTATTGTCTGTTTGAACATCACCATCATCAGTAGCATCATCATCACTGTCATTATCTTCGTCATCGTCATTGTTACCATTTTATATTCTGATTCTACCCCTTTGAAACTACAGGGATTTTAGAGTCGTAGTATATTATAATGTAATGCTCCACTATTGGTGTACAATGTAATTTAAAAAAAAGAAAGAGTCATATTCGTTTCATTTCATTTCATGTTTCAGCAATAAGCAAGAATAGCTTTTTACTTATTTTGTTTCTAGCAAACTAATAATAGATAACAGATGACCATAACATTTACATTACTTTACAAATTCATGCAGTGTTCGTATCTCTCAGGCCTTTTTAAATTAGTGAATGTTAATATAGAAACAAATTGATTTTTTTAATTAGTGATTGTTAATACGAAAAGGTGACTTACCGAACCCCTTTTGATATTAATCCATTCCAAAAATTCCGTCTTCACGTATTTGTCTACATTCTTTATAACTTGATCAATCAAATCAGTTCTATTTCCATCTTTACGTAAAACAGTTAACCTCGCTTCAATACAAAAACCATAAATTTACGCTAAACATTCCTGTTAAAACGTCTTTAAAAAAACGTCTCGATATTCTCATTTGAATCAATCAATACTTGTCAGTTAATAAAGATAATAAAATCGTGAGTGTCATTTTTTAACGCTGTGTTTACATTGCGCACGGTACACGGTTATTCTTGGTGAAGTACGTATGCGTTTGAACCAACCAGGCTTGTTGCAGATTGGTCTAATGAGATTTCACGATAAAAATGGCTCTCAGATCCATTGCTCCGGATCCGGAGTCCGGATTGGAAATTGTATGAATATGATGTGAACGGTGCTTTACCTCTGAACACATTTGTCACGATTTTTTGCCCGGGCACCGGACAGGATTCGGGCTTTGGTGTGAACGTAGCTTAAAACTCTTACATCCTGTTTAAACTTCCGAATCTGACTGTTTTCAAATTCATTTATTATCCGACACATGTGCATATACTTATACGTCGATCATTTTCTTCTGTTACAATATACTCCCATTGTTTTATTTTCCTTCGTTAGCTACCATCCTTTGAGAGGCAAATATAATTAACAAGTATAAATTATGAATTATGTTGACATCATTTGTTTACTTCAGTCATATAACATCTGCCATAATTATTTGCTTTAATTATTGAAGACTCATTGGATATTTGTAAACACAGAAATGCGGTATTTTCTTACAGATAAAGTAATGTATGCCTGGCTACCGTAGGCCTAGCTCAGAATCCACAGGCCGTTACAACACAAGCAAAATGCCTATTATTGCTTACAGGCAGAATAATGATACTAATGCTACTGCTGCCGCTACCGTTACCACTATTTAGTGTTCTTTTTGCGGGATGTTTTCGTATTCCTATCCTGATCGTTAAGAGTGACACTTTGAAAAAGTCTATGAACATTATACCTACCATAAAATAAAGGAGGCTCTGGGAATTACATACTGCATTTTTAAGTGATATTTTACTTGTCTGAATCATAGGTATTCCAGCATTAGGCCTAATGTAATATTTCCGTTAACACGTATCCTTTTAATCATGATCATATATAGGCACATCAGGCTTTTTTTGTCAAGATTTATTGCACTTTTGAGGTGATCAAACTTTCATGCCGTTTCTGTCGGTCAACCACCCTAATGTACTTTATTCTCTATTTATTACTTTACCTGAAAAACATTGACGGAATCCCAAAAAATAGCATATTAATTTCCGCGTTTACAACAAGATTGAATTGAATTTTTGCTTGCCATTGAGGTAGAAAAGAACATCACTCTGAAATATTAAAGGATCAAAGAATAACGTGTAGGGCCTACAGACATACAAAAATGACAGCATGAAGATTTAGGTGGTGGGCCTATAAGGAAATGAGATAAGGAAAATACAGGATGTCTTAACCGAAATCCTCACATGAACTGAATATTAAATAAAGAAAGCAGCTAAAAACAGAGTTATGACAGATCGGGACTAACAAAAACTATTCTGACGATTTAGTATATTTAAGAGAAAATTAATTGAGAGAAAAGAAACTGATATTTTTGTATTTTTAATAAAATTTAAATTATTTGTTAAGCTGGGGGTTCTAGGAAAAATCGGAATACATTTATATGTCACCCGTTTATATGTCACTAGTGGAGGAAATGTCACATCATATTTTTCTTAGGTACACACAATGACTTAAAAGGTTTAGTGAATAAAGTGAAAGAGGAAAAATACGTGATAAAACAATCCAGGAAGTCTATTTTATATTACAATAAAGACACCATCATGTTGAGTATAAATAGCGAGGAAACTGTCTTGCAAGGAATGTTTTTTTTTCTCTATGGCTGACGTACAGGTGGTTCGTGGAGTTAGTGACAATTTGCGAATGTAATTAACGTTCTAACGTGCACTTACCGCCACCAAAATAGATTTCACACGGACAAAAACAAAAGAAAAAATGACAAACTTTCTAAGCTATCTGAGGATTATGTTAATATTTGGCCTATTTACAAGACACAATGTGTATGGCGACGATACAGGTAAGCATCAGCAGTTTATCACTTGATTTCTACTTTTTTTTAAAGTACGTACTTTCTTTGGCAATACTCAATTCGCATCATAAAAGTTTTATTTTATTTCCTCTGTAAAATATCTCAATATCATGATCATCCTTCACATCAATTCAGGGGTTGCGACATGGGGCTTTGGTTTCCCCAGCCCCTAACAGCTCACGGGCGTTACGCCGCTGTCAGATGGATATCGAAATTAGAAGGTCTCGAATTGGAGCACTGAATTATTCTGGCCCGCAAGCAAAACATAAAATTTTAAAAAAATATGAAAAGAAACTAAAAGTAATAACCATTCGATGAATATTTTTTTTTCAATAATGTGAAGACCAAATCACAACACTGTGCCAATTTGCAGTAGGCCAACCAGATCTAGAATTAAATCCGTTACCAATCAATCGACAAATCGCCAAAAGATTGGTAGTTTTAGTTCAGCTAAATATGACATAGCAGATTAAAAATAAAAAGTTTATCATGGACTTACTTTTATTATGAGTTCATATTTAAGTTCATGTTTTTGTTTGAAATACTCCTACAGGATTAGTATTACCAGGGAGTTGTTGTATAACAGGTAACAATATTTAGTTAGGAGTTCAGGAAACGCTACTTCGCACACAGCTACACTTTCACAAAAAACGGAAGACATGACAAGTTCTATTACCAGTCTTCCATATGGATTCCATATGGAAAGGTTTGGGCCAGTTTTCCCCAATTTTTCCCCAACTCAGATCGAGGACAGAGGTCAAATGACCGCATTGTGTTGATTGCGTTGTTCCACTGAAATGCGAGGGGTTTTTGACTTACATAATGGATCACTACTCAGTAAATAAATGTCATTCTATTTAACTTTTAATAATAAATATATGCCTGGCATTTATATTATAATCAAAATACTAGTGTATGGAGGCTATGAGCAACCCGATACATACCACAGACTTGTCATGTGCTATGTTTCCTATGGACATATGGAACGGTCGCATATGACATCATTTTAGCGACCTAGAAAGCCAAAAAGTTTTTTGAAGGACTTTATATATATTTTGATTCTGTAAAGTAAAACTACTGAAGTTTTATATCAATCTCGAGCTGTTCGCCAGTTAGGGTGAGAGAAATACTTGAAAACGATTGTTTTTTGTAATTTGCTATTCAAAATAGCGGAAGGTGTCTTCATAAACAACAACACAGAGAAATGATTTTAAAAACATAATCCACTTCCACCGATTGTAAATCATATATAATGTAGGTAAAACATACTTTTAAATAAATGACATTTTCTCCATTGGTTAAGGCGGAAAATGTAACCTTGCCCAATAGGACAATCTTTCCATAATAAGACAACATTAAACGTATAACCGACCCTGCAAATATATTTTGGCCACTCTAACTTGGTGTGAAACCAGGGGCCTAACAATACCAAAACGAATGGAAATTTAAATAGAATGTCTACGAATTATGGGTTTCAGAAATCTATTAAATACGGCCTCAAAATGCTACGTTTTTGTAGCTTCTGGTCCCAGCTGCCTACATACGGGCCTGTAATACAACTTAATAGATGAAAATTATTAAGCTTTACCACTTGTCATACTACTTAAAACCGTCAGTACCCAACAAACTCTTATTTTGCGAGAATTAAAATTATGTGGTGGTGCCAGTTGCGGAGGTAGATTCCTGTCAGAGAGAATATAAAAGAAAAATTCAACACATTTGTTAGGGGAAAATGTAACTTGTAACTGTTACAGAAATGTAATGGCTTTGCCCCCTGGACCCTCATTCAGGGGTTCTGGGACATCGCTCCTCCCCAGGCGCGGATTCAAAACTTCGCACTGTTAGCTAAAAAAAGTAGTGAAGGGTGTTGCACTGAGTCAAGATGACGGTGCAAGTAAACTTTTTGAATTAAGAAAGACAGTAAAACATTTAATAAAAGCAAGCATATCGTGAATAATATTCTGGGTGAAAATAGACGGCATAGAAAATCACCTTTTCCAAAACAAATCATGCAAAGACTAAATTGTTTCTCTTATTAGGTAGATGTATTAAATTTCTCATGATCTTTTATCACCAATTTTCGGCAATCAGCAATCAGAGATCGAAATACTTTGTGTGACGTACCGGTACCATTGAAAATAAAACTTTAAAACATTGTCTTTGATGTATATTTACTTCACCTACTTTAAGCCGCGAGTCCACATCCATCTCAGCCCCACCATGATTGGGGATGAGGCGCGAAAATTTGGTTAAACAGTCTTATCTTTACACGCTTTTTTTTTCTCATACTTCTCAAATTATAATACAGACTCGCGCACTCAAGAGATACCGGTATTTTGCTATAAGAAAATGTATTATGACTGTACACAGGGCTCTTTCGTTAAAGCCTGGGTCATTTATGCAGTTCACTTACACTTACGAAATCACACTGCCACCAAAAAGTGGACCCCCTAAAAATATGTGGGTGGGTTTGACATTTGTCTTTATTTTATTGCAAAATTATTTATTGAATGATTATTACTTTAAATTTGTTTTTAAATATCATTTCGTTTTTTTTTTTTCGCTTGCCAAACTAAATTGCTCCGCGGGCCAAATTTTGGATCACACTGCCACCAAAAAGTGGACCCCCTAAAAATATGTGGGTGGGTTTGACATTTGTCTTTATTTTATTGCAAAATTATTTATTGAATGATTATTACTTTAAATTTGTTTTTAAATATCATTTCGTTTTTTTTTTTCGCTTGCCAAACTAAATTGCTCCGCGGGCCAAATTTTGGAGGGGCCGTCCAAACTTATACAATGGAAGTTCAGCTGTGGTAGGTTTCGGCATTTGTTTGTTAGTTGAACGAATGGAAATAAATGTTGAAATGTTCAATTATTATAATTAATCATGATTTTCATAATCACCCTTTGAACCAACCAGAAGAGCTTACCCAAACTGCATGCGAATATACAGTATTGCGACTTGTTTGTTACGGAGAAGGCATCCTCGACATCCACTATGCTTTGTATGGCCGTTTGACTAGAGAAATATGTATAACTAATTCTGACAGTTCAACATCCTGCAGCGCTGAAGGTGCACTTCAAAGAGTAAGGCGTATTTGCCAACATCGAAGTTCATGCGATATAGAAGCAAGCAACAGTGTATTTGGAGATCCGTGTAGAGGAGTGAAAAAATATCTTCAAGTTAAATATACGTGTGGAATTAAAGGTGAGAGTACGGTGTATCTGAATCAGGTAGGCCTACACCATCACAACCGTCATCGCCATCACCATCATAACCGTTACCATCACCACCACATATAGCCTATTTCATAATTGTGTTTGAAAAGAAAATTTACGGTACTTTATTTGTTATTGGAAATTAATAATTATGAAGTATCGGTGATTTGTGTCATAGTATGGTACACACGGGTTTAGGCCTAAATTATTCTAAAATCAACGATGGTTTTTATCACTTTAGGATGGCATTTGATTTTTAAAGGCGTATCTGGAGCAGGAGAACCAGATCTGTATCATTTATGGCGAGATAACGGCTCGTTAAACGCCTTGAACGACTCAGCACGTGCACTAAATGACAAGCTTAAAGCACATTTAAAAAGTCCGATGGTAGACAGGTGGTCGGAGTTTGAAATACAACGGGTACGTTCAAATAAATTAATTTAAATCACGAGTAAAATAATTTACTTTTTAGTAAGTTTCATTGCTACAAATACTCTCGTGGACCAATGATACATTTTCATAAAAATATCATTTGCAAGTTATACAAATAATCCTACTATGAAATAATATCTTAACGTTTGAGCGTATCCTATACGCTTGGAACTAAAGGTGAAAGTACGGCGTATTTGAATCGCGTGTACATCATCACCACCGTCATCGCTGTCGTCATCATCATCATTATCACCATCATCATCAATACCACAATCAACATCACCATCATTATAATTATCATCAACATCATTATTATCATTACAATCATCATCATCATCATCATTATCACTTATTATTATCGTCCTTATCACTGTCATCATCCTCATCATTGTCACCACCATCAGCAATATCTTCACCATCGCCATAAAACAATATCTATGAAACCTAGGCTAAGGGACTCCACTAAATGACTGCACAATCCACCCAATAGTGAACTTCTGACTCGCGTGACGACGCGACTGACCTATGCAGGTAGGTATGCCTAACCTACGTTACTAGTGATACTAGCGATTCTATTGAGGTCATATCCGCATAATCTCTTACAATCTAGTAAAGAAATTCATATTTTTAAGGTAAATGTTTTGTATGTAAACTTTTTCAAATTGTTCTACTTGTTATACACTATATAAATGAGTGAGTAGTATAATTTCCGTTTGATTGAATATACTGTATAGGCATATATATAATATAGGCCTATATATACATACTGTACATACATACGCCTACATACATATATATTTATAGTTTGAATTTTTTTAGTGTTCAAATGGCACTTATTGTGCGTTTCTAATTTCAGGTTAAAATTTCTTTCTACAAAGATGGCGTTCAAGAGGCCTACATGATATTTGATGGTAGTCATACGGAAAAAATGGATTGGTTTGCTTTAGAGAACGTAACAAGTAGCTCATACGACTTTACAGCACCATTTTTTTCCTCGATTAAAGGGTAAACAAATAATGCAACTACTTTACCCACACCACCACTATTTTAGCACCACTAAGCGCTAGACATTGCACGCCGCTGACTAGCCGAATTAATCTAACACTACTATGTTACTACTACCATTTCTACTACTTCTTTTGGATTACCACATTATTCTAGGGAATTTTGTCATACCAAAAAATGAAACCATATCATACAACATTGGGTGGGGTAGGGTATTACTTTATCTCGTACGAGTTCAATATTCACACAAAACCAAATTGAAAGACTTCATACATTACATAGCCAGCCTTAATTGAATGTCATCAATTTAGTACAACAGGTCTTGAGTTTTTGTGTTTACAAGCCTGTCCTACAAATATATAAGAAAATTTCACAATGTTTTGCTACGCATAGTATTTTGTCGAGAAAATAATATTGGCTGATATATGCCTTATAATTGGTCTATCTGGTTATACTTGGTTATACTGTAGCTTATACTATTATTGGTTCCTATGCTGTAAACAATAGGAACTTTTACAACGTATATTCGTCCGTATGTCTGTGACGCTGACGCCATCAAAATCGTGGTAAATTTGTAAGCAAGCTTGAATTTCCAAACACCTGTTGGTTTGAATTTTTTTCATACATAGTATTGGCCGTACGTGTAATTGTGTCAGAAATATTTAAGCAATACACGAGAACTTTATTACTCCCCGCCCTCCATAATCAATAT
>NW_022755913.1:27079-38751 GCF_011630105.1 Anneissia japonica
TTTAAAGAAAATGCATGGGTTCGCCCACCAGGAAAGGAATACATTGTTATTTATATTTGCATCATTACAAACAGGGTACAGTAATATTTTACCAAAAATCTTTTAATTTAAACCATTATAACAGCCTGTACAACCGACATTGGTTTTCGAATAAGAGTTATGGTGGATGCAGGGTTGACTATGGGTGGACCGTGGTGCTAACTGATAGTGGCCCGTGCAAGTGGGACAATAGAAGTACAGATTATCCTCAAATCATGTTCTCTCCAACAACAGTTGCTGTACTATGGCAATCAGGTAAGTTTACATCAACTTTTTGTATTACTTGGATTATCTAAAAGAAAATTCTACAAAAAATTCTCTAATGTCACCTTATGAAATGTTTCATTGTAAACGATAACGATAATCCCGGTATAGGCCTATAGTGAAAAGATCATTATTACATTTTTTTTCTGACCTTTTCTAACCTCTATAAGAGATCTGTAACCTCACTGGTGTTTTCGATCTGTGTCCCCCTTTTTAGTATGTCAATATTAGCCTTCTTCAGACATCAGTGAGTATAGGGAGGTCAATATTTGATGTTAAGTTTTCACGAAACAATATTATTTCAAAAATATAATGTGTATGATTATAATATTTATTTTTGACAAAATGAACAAAGCATTTAATAAACAAGACGAAAGCCTTTAATGTTAAAGCAGACATGTTTCGAGAAAAGCATTTCTCACCATCAGTGACAATACAGCAATACTCGAATATTAGCGATTGAATTGCACCTGAGTATGCAAATTAACAACGTATTATTCACTAGTGTGGTTACTAAGCATATTCATGACGTAAGCATATCTCTTTAATATTCATGAGGTAACAACTACATATGTATTTTTGTTTTTGTTTTTAAGATGAGCCAGCCTTGGCCGATTTCTTTGCTATTTTTCTTGAATATACAGGTTAGTAAATTCGTATTGAATTGACATATAGCAAATAGGTCCTATAGAGGGGCGGTATAAATTTATACTCTTTGTTCAAAAAAATTACAAAATTATTTGCAAACGAAATACTCAATCCTCAATATATATTCAATAACAATATACACTACAATAAAGACGATTGCTGTGAAATCATGGGGGAAAAATGTTAAATACACTAATTTTTATGCTTAAGTTGATAATGTGTATGTTACTTCAAAATTTAAAACAAAGATGTATACGATGTATTTTAGTATTGAGCAAAATGATGATGATGACGATGAGATAATGATCAAAATGTTATACTCATAGTCATTCATAAAAACAATGTATACCCGTTTGGTTTTAATTTTGATTTGTAATTATATAATCGATGGTATTCGTCCAGATCATTGTCCACATGATGTTGTAGTGATAGCGAACGTGACGTACACATTCGAAGCTTCGCCGACCAATTTTTTGGCTAACTCGCTTGAAATGTGCAGTTCGGAAGAAAATAGTGAGTACAAAGTACTTTTATATGCACATATCATGGGTACACTAAAATATAATATTAAAGCAAATAATAAATAATGGTAGCAGACGTAACATCAAAATAATAAAGTAGCGGTAGGTACGACATCGTTGATCAGGTTTTCCTTTTTAAATCATGTATATTTTTCAATAAAAATCTGAGTTGATGCAATAATTAAATAGTTCGCATTCATGGTAATATAATGCATTTGCATGACTTATTTAGAAAACCCAATTTCAAACAAGGCGGGCAGTATAGACTTCACATGCCAATACGAAGGATCAGCAGCGGATTTCTGCTTCTTACTATTGACGTGCTTCTTCGCACAAAGTTTTGGTATGTAATCACTTTTGCTAGTGATTACAATTAAAGACTGTTAATTTGTGGTGTCCACCTAGTCTTATTACTTCAGTCCTTGTGTAAGTATTGTTTATATTTAGGGATTAAAATCATTAATTTCATAAATTCGATTACTTACATTACGTTTGTAATGCCAAACAGATCCTCAAGCCGTGCGCATGTGTAATTCTGACCTATCCGGAGGCGCAATCTGGGAAGAAGTTACAATTGCAGTATGCAACATTGATGATATCAACGAGCTGACACAGGTAATAACGTACTATAGAGGGCGTTTTCACTAAAATTACTTTTCTTTATTTATAAACATCTACTGACAATAGTAGTCTATAAACAATTTCGACTTTTCCATTGCTATCAGCAGCCAGTATTTGTACTGTGTAATAATTCTATTGCTGAAATAACGATAATGATAGAATGCATAGACAGAACATTGATGAATCGACTGCTGATTAATGTAAAATAACAAAAAATAAATAATACAATCCGTCTAGCATGCTAATTAAAATTTTATATATGAGCAGCTAGCATCCGTTTTAAGTATCTGGTGCAAGCCCCTTTCCTGTCAAGATCCACCATATGGTCTGTGTGGCCGATTTATGAAAAGTATTTTGGTCTGTAGACAAAATACTGGCAGAGCGTGCCAGACAACACACACCAACCAATATTTAAAGTACTTATCCCATACCCTCTCGCATACAAATTAAATGTACCTCGCAGGCACACAGAAAAAAAACCCGAAAAAGAAGAAAAAAAAAAAAATTAGTGCAGACACACTCTGCAAGTTTTCATAAATCGGCCATCACTGACCAGTATATGGTGGATCTTGACCACAACCTCAAATGGAAAGACACTCAAATAACCAAAACGGAATAAATATGAGACACAAGAACGATCATGGAAGCAACCTAAATAAAAGGAAGCAAAAACAGACGATGAAGAGAGACGATGGGACATACGCACTTTACCCCAACCCACCCAGAACCAATCCTGACAGGAAAAGAGCTGGCACCAGAGGGGGTTGTATTCACAATGCCCAAAAAACGGATGCCACCACAGCCTAACAAAGTTATGTTGATAACTTCGGCGAAACTCTCAGTAAGATTACATCCATGCAATTGTGTTTATGCTTATTATCGATTAAACAATTCTACAGTACATAATAATAGTTATATATTTGATACTTTATTGTAAGTATTGAATAATATTTATTTTACTCTGTATTTTTTTTAAATGGTAGATAATTTGATTTTAATTTTATAGGTGACTGTAACGGAAGATAATGTTGAGGACGTTGCTAGTCAACTTTCCACCTTAACCGGCGACGAGAATGTCGAAGACGAACTTAACCTTAACGATGTTGCCTCCATTTTAGAAAATGTAACTGAAGTTGGCGCAGGCAATCAGCAAGTAAGTCAGGTCCGATCGTAGGCATAGGTCTTAATGCGAAATTAATTATATCTTCCATATTACGATAACTACTACTAATAATAATAAATATGGATTTATAGAGATCATAATTCATAAAGGCTCTATACGCTTGACCTTTGTTTCAGATACTGTGCGAATAATAATGTAAGCTGAATGAAGGCCACAAAAATTACGAGTAAAATGTCTGAAAACTGTAGTTCAAGGCCTGATTTTGTACTTGCTTGTGTAGGGACGCATTTAAGTTCAAGTTTATGGGCGGGGGTCAAAATGTTTTAAAAATCCAGCCAAAAACAAACTGGGGTCCGGGGTCCTCCCCCTGGAAACATTTGGAGTGATACATGGCGGGAAATGAGTTTTCCCGACTTCTGCGGTGCCTTTTAATGACTTTTAAGTAAATTCAAGGTTTACGCCCTCTTAAAAACGTCAGGTAAACTTTCTCATTATTATACAGTAAATAGGCCTATTATATATATATATATATATATATTCCTCATTTTCGCTGATGAAGGCCACAGGAGTGGCAGAAATATCCGAGTTTATAATAAATCAGTGTTCTTAAAGTCTACTACTGAAGTTGTTTCATTATTTTCTATATATATATATATATATAAGGAGTAGTTGCATACGTTTTTTTTTTTAAATCAATCGATGATGAACACCAATGAGAACGCCGGGTCAGGGGTTTCCCCCAGGGAAAATTTTGACTCCTAGATGGTAGGAAATGAGTTTTCCCGACTTCTAACTTTCGCATTGTAACAAAAACAATTTTAGCTGGAATTTAGGAAAAATGTAAGTCTAGCTTAAAAATAATTTTTTTGCTCATGAGCCCCCTGACCCCTTCCATATCCGCTAATGTTGTGTCCTTGGTTAAGGCACTTTGCTCTAATTACCTCGTCTTTTGGATGGGACGTTAAGCTGTAAGTTACGTGTGCATAATAACACAAGCGTACGAAAAGGGGCTCAATAAAGTATTCAGAAGAAAGTTGATGGTTGGGAGCTATTGATTGCACAACGACGGTATCAAGTAGAATGTAATGACGTCACTTCAAGTGCGAGAACGTTAAGTTCTCGTCGCTTGGATTCTAGGACGTAATTTGGCCAAATCTACGTAGAGCTAGTGCAGAGAACGTAGGATGGTCACGCATTGAGTGATTCCATTCTGGCGTCGCGTTGTCGAACAAATCGAAAGCTCTTTATTAATCTCCTGGCGATGTATTCGGCCGCCGAGGGTCCCCTGAAGCGCAATCCGATTTTCAACAAAGAACCACAAGTACATAAATACAATCCTGAAGGTTTCATATGTCTTCATGAAATAAATTAATATTTAAATTATTTGATTTTCATTTACCTGCAGGTAACAATGTTCATAGTGGAAGTTGTGAGTAATATACAAAATCTGGACAATGACCTTTTTATGGCAGACAACCAGAGTACAGCTGCTTCATCAAGTATAGTTAAGTCCCTAGAGACTCAATTGGCATCACTTACGAATTTCACATACGTCCAGGAAAATGTAGCTGTACAGACGATGATGTTCAATACAACAGCTTTGGAAAATGGAATCGGATTTGCTTCGCTACAACCGATGAATGGTACCGTTAATAGCGGCCTTCAAAAAGAAAACATCAAACAATTAGAAAACGTAAACGATTATCTAAACGAGATGTTGGAAACATCAATTGCTTTACCACCGGAAATTGTTAGTAAGAGTCAGCAACAAGCGGCTTCAAATGACTTGCAAGTGAGCTTCATCATCTATCAGTCGTCTAAACTGTTTACTTCTTATCGTCTGATGTCTAACGAAAATAGAACGATTGGGAGTCGGGTCATATCGGCTGCTGTAGAAAGCGTAACTGTGGCAGGGTTGGAGGAACCGGTTACAGCTGCCTACTTACCAATTGTGGTGAGTGTACATTCTGATTATAGAATTCTGATAATAAAACTACCCACATCAGCAGTCCAGTTAAAAGTGGTGGTGATAACCACTGTATGTGCTGAGCCGTGGAGATCGTTTTTACGTTTGGTTCCAGATACAATTCCATCGGCTGCTCTCGTGTTTCAGCTGGAAGGCTGGAATGCACACAGCACTGTCTTTCAGAAGAGACGTTCAAGCCGTTTTTTCCATGAGGTGCCCCATCTGCACATTGATTAACGCAATACACTCTTCACAAAAGAGCAGAAGTGTTTGCCTCCAGGTGTACTGCCCAAATAACCAAAAGAAGGACCCCAGAAAGTCTTACAGACAGTCGTGGGTATTCATTGGTGTTCAAACGAAATGAAATAAATCTAATCAAAACACTAATGATAATGGTTTACACGTTAAGAGTGGAGTTGAATAACTTGGTGGTTAAAATACTTGCCATCCAATCCCAGGGCAATGGGTTCAATTCCTGTTTTAGCAGATTTTTTTTTTCTTATGAATAATCGAATCCAATCCTTAAGTCTCACTCTGGAACATAATAATTAAAGCATAACTGGACTCAAAACAGTATACTTATTATAAAGACAAAAAAGAGGGGTTGCATTATACTATGGAGCCCTAGGCCCTGTCGCAATGCTCTAGTGTTTTTAGAAAGCCACTACGACACTGTAAGACTATGATATGCGCATTTTTTCTGCTAATTTACAAATGTGATATGTTCAGTTGTCTATGTTGGTATTGGCTATTTATCCACAGCTCCATTTAAGGAATATCATCACAAGTATTATCGCTCTTGTACATTTTTCACATCTCAGAAAGGTGCAGAAGGGAATCCTGAATGCGTTTTTTGGGACTTTGATTTGGAAAACGGCCACGGAGACTGGTCCAACGAAGGTTGTGATTACAAGGAAACATCCGACGGTCGAATCGTGTGCTTCTGTGACCATTTAACAAACTTTGCTGTTATCGTGGTATGTATTGTTGTTTGTATTCAAATTAGGGCTAGAACTCAACACATATGCCTCACGATTTTATGTACGGAATGGATGCTCTAAAACCAACGTAAATATATATCATATATTTGATTTCGAAAGGATTATTCTGGTCAGGCCGGTCCAACCACGAGGTTTCAAGATTCGTTGACCTACATCAGCATCATAGGATGTGTAATATCTATTGTCTGCTTGGTTGTTACTATCATTACATTTATGTATTTCAAGTAAGTTAATTCTTTTATTATAACCGCCTGCAGTACCAATTATATACGTACTTTATTAACTTTATGTACTTTTTTTTTATTTTTAATTAATTTAAACAGAATAAATGAAAAAAAAACTTAATGAATTACACGAGACAAACATACCACAAGATGTTTCTTATGGAAAAGTATTTAAAACTATTAAAGTATTAACTGTAACTAATCTGAATCTTTTCAGACACTTACGAGGAAACCGCCCCCAACGTATCCTTCTGAATTTGTGTTTTTCTCTATTGTTTCTATATCTAACTTTTGTCATCGGGATTGAGTTGACGAGTTGTTATAGTTGCTGTATTGCCATAGCAATCATGTTGCATTATTTTGTTCTTACGACGCTATCTTGGATGCTTGTTGAGGCGATAAATATGTACCTACAATTTGTATTGGTATTCTACAACGAAATACGTAACTTCATGTTGAAGACTGTACTTCTTGGTTGGGGTAAGTAAACACTAGTTCATTTTCTCTTCTACGTGAATACAAGCATAGGTTTGTAAGAATAATGACATCTTATACCAGGTATTTGTATAGAAATATGTGTCATATAGTTTAAAATAGTATTAGAAGCCACCCTTTCTGTTTTTACTTAATGGGTAAAGGCGATTATAAGTTGATCTATACTTCACAAAGAGCCTCAACTTCTGTAAGCTCATTTTGACATATATGGGAACGTGGGCCATTTTAAAAAATTAATCGAATCATTTCATTTTGGCTCATTTGAAGTCGAGTATTGGCAATTTTACCAACACTCGGTGCCCATGCAGGGGAGGCGTAATCAAATAGGGGTTGAATAAATGAAGAAGAGAGTAACCGTCGGCTATCGTTGGCTAATAGGTGAGCAATTCTATAGAGGAAGCGAATTCGAATATTTACTTAACAAATAATTTTCATGGTTATGTCACCTCCAGATAAACTTTCATTAAAAAAAAAAAACCTAAATATTTTACATCCTTTTGTTTTCGATTTCCTTTGTCATCACATCTGACAATATAGTTATTTACCTGATTTAATTTCCTCCTAAAACCAAATAGAATGCTCTCGGTTTTTCCTAAATGTAATGAGAGTTCATAAGCCAATCTTGGCACTGAGTAAGATTGGTTGGGAATCAGGGGTATGGGAAAAAAAAAATGCTATCATCAGCGTATAAAAATAATTTACATTGGTTATCAAGCCAGTTTTCCATGTCATTAATATAAATAAAAAATCAGAGCGGTCCTAGGATACCACCCTGAGCAACTCCGCATTCTCTCTGCCTGGGGTCTGACAGCAAACCTATTATCTAAACAACCTGACGTCTGTTCGAAAGTAGAGATTTAAACCAGACAATAGAGACAAAACCTAGATGTTCATTTTACCAAAAAGTACCTCGTGATTAACAGTATCAAATGCTGTTTGTAAATCAAGCAGAATCATGTAAGTTTAAAGTAGACATTTGATTTCTGATATGATCAGTGGCTGAACGTCAATGCAAGCAAGGTATACCCTACTAAAAAAAAAAAAAAAAAAAAAAATTCATTCAATCATTTTCTTCGTTTTATTTAAAATTTCTTAGCCAAAATCTTCTATTATTTAAGATAACCTAAAATACTCGAACCTACGCATCATCCTCTCGCCTGCTTAGAATTTCCGCATGGATGATATTCAGTCAGTCTACCAGCGAGGTAAGGATAGTGAAAGCATACCGTACAATGTTAAAATCTTCTATTCTACCAACCGCATGGTGGCGTTTAGTATAGGCAGTTGTAATCTCAATGATTAAAGTTAAAATAAATTTGCACCGATATAAACGAAATGTGTATTATGTATTTGTTAAATGTACAGAAATAGGAATTCTTTTGAAGAGAGGAAATTATATTCGCGTTTGAATAAATTGTGACAATCATCTTAATTGTAATAATAATATTTTATTAATAGTTTTTAAGTGCTTCATAAATAATTATTTTGATATTTCTGTTAAATCTGTTTCTTCGGTACCCATACAGATTGGCATAGCCCTCTTTTGAGAAATTCTACTAGATATTGAGTCGTTTGTATTTTTATGTTGGTATTGTAAATTTGAAATGGTAAAATAAATAATGTATGATAAGAAATGAAAACCATGTGGCTATTATAGAGAATCATTTGTAAAATTGTATTTTGATTTTATGCTAACAGGCCTTTCCCACTAACAGGCCCAAGCTTACCCTAAAATTTACCCTACGGTCCGCCACTGGACAAAATAATAATAATAATAATAATAATAATAATAATAATAATAATAATATTAAATAATAATAATGACATAATGTACAAAACAATAATAATAATAATAATAACAATAATAATAACAATAATAATAACAATAATAATAATAATAATAATAATAATAATAATAATAATAATAATAATAATAATAATAATAATAAGACGACATAATGTGAGACAAGAACTGTTAGTAGTCATGACAGTCTGGCAAAACAGAATGAAAGTTCAGTAATTGGTCACCATCTGCCACCACTCTGGCGCATCAGACACTCCCCACCCCACACAAGTGACACGAGCAAATTAACAGGCTATTATAAATATAATGTGTAAAACGTTTCCTAATATAATTATTTATTATTCTTATGATGATGTATCACATGTCTGTATTTGGTCATAAACCATACATTTTCAAAATTCCCTTTAATCTTAACAGAAGGCAATTTCAAATAATATCACGCCCTTGCCGAAAAAATATGATTACTTTAAGTAACTATTTGTTTTGTAAAACTGAATTTAATAGGATTTTTAATCAACAGGTGTGCCTATTATACCAGTTGCAATAATTTCTGCCACAAACTACAGGGAAACATATTTCAACGAGAATTAGTAAGTGTTACCATAAAACTACAAGAGGTTCGACTGCTCCGATTTTGTATGCAGCAAGATATGCAGGCAATGGAACGCTAAAAGTACTGCCAGGAATTAGGGGATGCCCTACACATACCGGTAACTTAAAAACTCGTACGGGTGTTGCTCGCCACGCCCCTTCGTGGAAGTACTTTTTGCGTTCCAACGAATCCCCGGCAGTCGGACCGCTTCCAGTTTTATACTCTTTGCTGTTATATTTTGTACTATTCGGTAAATTCCGCTTTTGCCTTGGCATAGGCCTACACCTTTTTCCCCCTTTTTTTGTACTGGAATTAATAAAGATGGTATTATATAGTATTACATCACACCTACCGCACATAAGGTACAGATAAAATTTGTTGGTTTTTCTATTTAAAAAAATCGTATTGTTTATAAATACTGGTAAGTAACTGATGATGATGATGTTAATGAAGATGATGATAATATTGATGATTATATTGGTAATAATATTTTTAAAAACTAAGGTTTCCTAATCCAGAATCTGAGGATTGGTTTTTAGTTAGGTATTTTAACAAAGAAGAAACGCCATCAATTTGTTTAATAAAACATTATTTTAACGAAAGCAAGGACTGAAGATCATAAAATGAGTGAAGTCTTCTACTTATCGAGTCTATTCACGAGACCATGCTCTGTAGAGCCATGTCGATGTAGGTTGGAAAGCTCGACATTAATATTCTCGTGTATAGGCCTAGTGGTGAAGGGATTGGCGGACAGGGACGACGTGAATGCTCCTTTATTGACCCCAAGTGAAGTGAAATGCAATTGCCATCATGATGTTTCTGGGCCTAACATGGAAGTAATGTTCTTGATTCCTGCGCTGTAAACGCCCGTTCAAACTCAGCTAGCCAGCTTCGGGATTTAATTTGAGATCGCTCTGCTCCACGAATACGGTAACCCTCGCATGAGAATTTGAGGCGGGATACTGGCGCTGCAATGTGGTTGCTGTGGGTCCCCAGCCAAAATTTCCAATTTCAAATTTTTGAATTGGAAATAAAAAAATAATGTTTGTACATGTACATCGATACTTCACAGGTTTCACCGTTGAGTATGTGAGCGGGACTTGGTAAAAAAAATAAAATATATTAAAGTACTTCCCTATCATAAGCAGTATTAAATTAGATAATGATGTAATTATAAAAACATTAATTCTCAAAAAAAGTACAATTTTTTATTTTTATGCTGGCTGGTGTTCATCAATGATGCTTTTTAATTATTGCTTTATTTTCTTTCAGCTGTTTTATGAAACCCGGCTTGGAATTTTACCTGGGATTACTGGCCATTGCAGCAGTTATTCTCATCATCAACTCTGTCATCTATATCAAAATCATTCGACAACTGACATGTCGACGAAGGATTAATAAGACTAACAGCAATAAAATGAGCGAACTGTCGGTCCGTGTGAAAAACGCGATTGCAATCATGATGCTTCTGGGCCTAACATGGATTTTCGGGTTCTTGGCAATAGACGCATCCGATACTGTCCGCGATCTGTTCCAGTTGATGTTCTGTGTTTGTAACTCGTTGCAGGGTTTCTTTGTGTTCCTATTGTTCTGTGTTCGTCGACGAGATGTGAGAAATTCATGGGCACATTTCTGCTGTAAGGCTTGCGAGAAGCCAAGTCAGTTTATGACAACGTTTTCAAAGCAACGCTACGCAACCGAGGAGAATTCTGCCCCAGCTAATTCCACCTATATCAATTCCCTGTACGATATTACCGTTTTTACAGCGCGACCTTCAACTGATAAGTGATTAACACTGTAAATTCGCACTGAGTTTAGCTCAGAAACAGTCTGTAGAACATTGTATTAATTTGTATCTACACCAATTCTTGTCACCCTTGGCTGTAATTAGACAGTTTGGCTTAGGCTACATAAAAAAAAAAAAACCTTATTTTTTTCGAAGAATGTACTGTAGGCTATCTACGTGGTTCACTCGGTATATTGTCTATACAATTGGTGTAAACTTCTCCACCGAAAAACGGCGGGCATAAAACACCCACTTACCTGTCGAGTATGCTCATTGAACCTGTTACCTGTCCTGTTGCTCACACATCGGGTACACACACGTACTACTAGTACTAGTCGGCAGTTTAAAAATGTCACGCAAAAATTGGTCCGGGCCAAAAAGTTCCACCGGACCGGGTTTTGTCCGCCGGACTACTTTTGGCAAAATCGGTCCATCGGGTCGATTTTAGCTGCTAAAATCGGTCCTACTTGGATAAAATTGATCCGTCGGCCTGGCCGCTTGTAACCCGTACTCTGTTGCCCGTATGGTACGATTGTTTCTCCCGTGGAGTGGAGGAAAGTAATTTATGCTTCTCCCACACTTGAAAAA
>NW_022755913.1:38763-54554 GCF_011630105.1 Anneissia japonica
CTGGATCTTACGGTCTTCTATCTGTCTCTTATACGCATCTGCAAATTAGAGACATGAATTTTGTTTGTGATTCTTTAAAATTTAGCCAATCTGAGACAACAATAACAAGTTAGTAAATAACACAAAGTGCTATAAAAAGCCTGTTGGTTTTAAAAACAGGGGACACCTCCAGTTTAAATTGGAGAGAGACATCCAGTTTATATCTTCCAGAGATATTCAGCTGATCAGGCATGAAACACGTTTAAAGCTTGAATTTAATAGTATATAACTTGTACATATTGAATAAATAACCGTGTACTTAGTAAAGGAGATGTCTCAGTGCAATATGTTTGATTGTGAGGCTACAAACAAAGACCGCTCGGTGGTCTAACCGTTTAACCGAATAACAATGTTCGGTAATGTGTTTTTATTTATGATTTAAAAAAAAAAATGTAAATCATAGTAAAATATAGGTTAGAGGTACTATTAATAAACAGATGGAAGAAACTATACCTGTATTACACTAATATCCATGCTATAGGATTTAATTATTTTACAAATGGCATTTAGCTTCCTAGTAGCAGTCGAACAGCTTGTACATAAACAGAATTATATACATTAAATTATTACAACTATTGTTTGCTTGCATTAGATATAGATTAATACAGTTAACAGTATAGGCCTATTACAATATATTGATCTGCAGATTCATTGTAATGTGTTGGGACTGATTTTATCCTGGATTTGATTTATGCCCTCTACAGTCCGATGTTGTTTGACAACCACAGCTTCCCATTTTCCGGAGATATCCTCGGTCTTTGTTATGTGAATAAGATTATCGAGTAAGTGCAATAGCTAGTCTTCACCTCGTCTCATCATGTTATTTGGTTTTTTTCCTTATGCAAATTACTTATTATGTCCGAGCGAACCGGAGCTTTCAAAGCGTCCAGCGTCACCAGTTTTGTGCAGGAAAATTTTGTACACATAATCTAAAGGTAATTTCCAACAAACGTTCCCCAACGCCCTGTTTAAGTTGGAACCCAGGGTACCCTATACACCTACAAAACAAACAGGGTTTCAGACAGTGGTGGCGCCAGCGGGATTGGGGGGGGGGCAGAGGCATTTTCCCACCCATCGGACAGGCCTTGATCCCCTACCGTCCGACGAATGACTAGGTCGTACGGACCAAGAATAATAATAAAAAAAAATAAATATTAATTTGCCTATCCCAATAACGCTATTTTGATTTCTCATCCCTAATATTGTGGTCTAACAGCAAAATTAATCCATAAATAGGCCTACTCTCCTCATGAACTCTAACAAGGATTGTTTTTTTTTATTTCGGGCCGTCGACCGACCTTTCGTCGGTCGACGGCCCGTAAACAACACAGCGTAAAAACTGACTGCCCATTTATGCGACATGTCCTGTTAGTGGTAGTAATTAATGGTAATTATATGTGTATAAGCGAAAATGCGCAATTCGATTTCGCCTAACGGAAAACAGCCTTTACACCCAATAATAAAAATGAATAGAGTTAAACTCATTTTAAAGTCTGTTTCCCAATAGGCGTTTTTTTTTTCCGCGCCGATTCAAGCGCATGCACGTTCACACATTTCTATCGAAGTTTTTTGTTTCAGCGAAATCTGATTCAATTTTTTGCAAAGCGAAAAAACGCGCAACCAAGCAGAGCTCAAGAAGCAAACAGAGGCCTTTGATTCGTGCGAATAAATTCGCCTAGTAGAAGACAGGCTTAAGCTGGTTTTCCACTAGACGAATTTATTCGCGCGAATAAAAGCGTCGGTTCGCTTCCTCAGATCTCATTGGTTGCGCGCTTTTTCGCTTCGTAAAAACTCTCATAGGGATGTGAATGGGCATGTACCGATGCTTTCGATTCGCGCAAATAAAGTGGAAAACCGGATTTTTTTGTGCGAAGCGAAAACTCCGATAGAAATGTGAATGCGCATGCGCATGAACGACGCTTTCGATTCGCACGAATAAAGTCGCCTAGAGGAAAATCGGCCTTAACGCGTGGATCAGTGAGCGGTCGCTCTGGGTATTTTTCTTCTTTTACGGTTCCTTTTAAAACATTCTGCAGTTTACAACTGGATCTTACGGTCTTCTATTGCAAAATGGATGGTATTTCCGACAATGATAATCCTCATGTTTTCTTGTTCATATTCATGGTTATCCATACCTTCAGTGTCTTTCCTGATTCGAATCCGGATTTCCACTTAATTCTGGTACTATTACACGCATTTGCCAGTTTTCCGTTATTATTTTGTGATGTTTGGCTTGGGAAAAGTTAGTCGTATTCCATAACACCACAGATTTAACACAGATGATTCTGATTCCGTTGAATTGCAAAGGGGTTTGGAAGGAATAATCAATTTGACGTAATATATGACGTAAATATGACGTAATTGTGACGTACAATCAAACCTCTACAGAAGAAGATTAAGACAGAAATGAACATATGAAAAACCTAAAAGAAAATAAGCCTAATAAGCAGCCTATCTAATCATCGAGTACTCATATGGGCAAATATACAACAGTGACAACCACTGTGTAAAGTATAAATTATGTAAACCGTAAACAAATCAGTTACGCTTATTATGTTAAGGTTTTATTTGATATATTTGTATGTTGTATGTCTATAAAATACTAGCCCTATACCACCTATTCAAAACAAAATTTAATGTCAAAAAGGATCGACGTTTAGTGTCTGCATCGTGGAACCATTTTTAAGAACAAACCTATAAACATAAAAATCAGTTTCACGATTTTTGGAACACAATCTATTAGAATAGAAAGTTTATATCCACTGCAGTTTTCATCAGCATAAGTGACACGGATTTTATTTTTATTTGTTTGCAATTCGAAGGCCTACTACAAAGTTGCAAGAGCTTCAACGAATAAAAAGTTCGTAAAACGTGTTATACTTTGTGTAAACAGGCGTTTCATGCTCTGCTGAGCACACAGCAGTACAGATAAGATTCGATGCTTTGTAATCATTTGACATACTTTGGCTTCTATTTGTTCATATTTCGTTCTGTATACATGTTAAGCAATTTCAGCTTGTGTTCTAATGAAACAAAGTGTAATCCAATGCCAAATAAGTAACCATAGACAGAACGTGGAATTGGTGTGGGTTGACTGGGCAAATTGTCACGGTCCAGTTAAAGCTATATTTTCTGATTTTGTTCCATGGACAACAGCGCCGGTAAAGTGTGGATTACCGTATTCAGGGTCTAAAATCTAATATTGTTTCAAATCACGTGAGTCATACAAGGATACGAAGATTACTAAACACCCAAGCAAAACCACGAAGGTCACGAATTCTTCCAAGGTTGTTTCATAACACTTAAAAATGCCCTACATAATCCTATTTATTTATCTATCTCAGCTGTATTATTACCAACCGACGATTTTTAATATATTTAGTTTATTTCCAAGCTGGTATATACAAAATACGCAAACTATTTATTTATTTACTTTTTAATTTTTTTCCCCCACTCAACCATTATTTACCGTAAGTTTTTTTTATTTTATTAAGTGTAATATTTCTTTTGCGAACAATGTTTTTTTTTTACTAGTTACTATTTACTAATATAGTATACATACATATATATATAATTTTGTTGTTTGTCACCATTGATTTCATATTGTTTATAATTAATTTGTTATATTTTGTTCTAAAGTGATGAATGGGTAGAACCATCTCCTGCGCGAGAATGTTCCTCTTCTCTGTTATAAACGCGTGAACTAATGAATCTTATCTAAATCTTATCAATCAACGATTCCTATACGAGACTATCACCACAGTTATATTTATTATTTTACAACACAATAAAGATAACTCACCTTACTTGTAGATTTAATTACAATTTACACTATATAGGTACGTCGTAACTGGTCGTACGACACAAGATAAAAATCTGGTATCACAGGAAAATATTTAAAACGTACTGGAATCCATAGTAGTAGGGATACCGGTAATAAATTATAGTTCCATGATGATAGTACAATGAGGATAATAGAATAATCAGCGGTAACGGATCCACTGAAATAGATGGGGCCAATTAGAGAGAGACTTTGACAGATAGAGGGTATAGGCGTAGACCACCTCAGCCACACCATGGTTGGGGCTGAAGTATGAGAATTTATGATTATGTTATGGCACCTCTAGATGTCCGTAAATGACACTCTCAGACTAATTATTTTCTTTTACCTAATTTTCCCCTATTGAATCCACCACTGATCAGCTAGATGAATTACAAATCATTGAGTATCTGTTGTAGCATCACATTATAATTATTTTAAAAAAAAATAAAGAACCAGTAACATTTTCCCAGGTTCTTATATTTTGGCTAATTTCAGTTGTCATAAGAGTAACAACAGTATGTACAGGACTGTAATACACTTGTCAAATTTTTTTCCAGCTTCAATTTTTCTTATTTCTTAGGCAATTTCAGCCAGTGTATACATAACCATGGTAATATGTACAAGTCGCAAAATATCTCTATCGGAAATGTGTGAACACGATCATCGTGGCTGAGTAGCCTATCGTACTACAACCACCATATTCTTGTCAGCATTGACACGATTTATTTCCGGTCATTGCATCAGTAAGGAAGTTGGTTATTTCAATATACAAAATGGAAATCAGCACAGTCAGTGAAGTACTTTATATGATAACATTCAACTTTAAGTAAACAATGACAAAGTAATATAATGGCGTATTTGTGAATTTCATGTTTATACAGTACTGCCCGAAAAAGAATTACTGTAAATATTATTTGTAATGTATATTCATCACAAAAATTCAAGTATTTTTCTTTTTACATTCACTATCCTTTTTTTTAAACATTTTATTTTATTAATTATTTTGTTTAATTGTAAAGCCGAATTTATTAATTTGGTTGCACATTTTTTAACTTTTAAAATTTTAATTTCAAAATGTTCGACGCATAAATTTAATGCAGAATGTTAAAAGCTTAAGGTGTTCATAGATGCAATATTGACCTACAAAACTAAACGCGGAACAGATATGTCCGAGTGTTCCCGAGGTATCATCTAAGAATCAAAATTTAAAACGGGAGTTGAGAACAAGGGTCTAATATTTAATCAGTTAAATGTGGAAGAAATCCTAGGCCGACAAACCATCATCGATCATTGTATGCCACAGTCAGTCAATCATATCCTGGCCTGGTGTTTTTCTACATCTTAAAAAAATAATAGACAAGGATATATTGATCAACTTCCTGGGTAGTAGAAATACAGAATTAACGAAAATACAAGAATATACATTATTAAAAAAATACGTACTATGAAATGAAACACAAAAACAAGCACCATCATATTATATAAGCATGAATGTATTAGGCTTATTTATATTGCATATATACCCACCACACCTTTCGCGAGCCGCCTTATTTTCCCCTTTTCTTTCTTATACTGTTTAGCTTTTGTCGTTTTTATATTTTGATCATACCGTGTTGTTCATACCATTTTTAAAGATAAGGTTTCATTAAGTAGAGCAGTAGGTGTTTTAACATTTTCGTTCCCAATTTTCTTATTTTTAAATCTTTCATTTTACATACTGAATTATAGAATATTTAATTTATATTTAGGTCTATATTTACTACATTTACGAATATTTTTAGGCCTATTGTTTGTATAGTTTTTAATCTTTTAGAACCACTTGACAGATTTGTTTCGCTTTTTGGTTATCTCGTCGGCTTTTCACGATTTGTCTGTATATTTTTATTTATTTTCTCGTGTCCTAACTGTATGTTTTCCAGGGAGTTGTTATAACTATAACAACTCCCTGGTTTTTCTAATGACAAAATAAATGAAATGACATTATATTGTTAAGGAAATTGAACTGAGTTGTGTTTAAAATTTAATACTTGTACTGTATTTACAAATTCATAATACTTTGATGATCGTCCAAGGTTAGCGTGATAAGCCCTCCATTGTGTAAATTATTCTGTGTTAACTGAACCATGAATTGGGATGGACTTACAGGCACACCGTTGATGATGAGTACATTAAAGGCATTCCTTTCTCTGAAGACGCAAGTGGACAAGCGGATATAACTGATAACCATGCTTTCTAAAAAGCACAAACTACCTAGGATTTTTATTAGTTTTATCGTCTGTTTTATTAGCATTCAGAAAAGCCGATGTCAAACTACACTAGCGGCTACAAACCCGCAAACAACTGTAACACCAGGTAAGATTTCACATTGCACAAACAGGCCTAACTTTTTATCGGGCGTGGGCTTAACTATATACTTAAGCCTAATACTTTGGCCTACTTCTAATTCTATAGTTCATTGACTACACAGAGCAAAATAGAGTCCAAGAATGATGCCATGTTGTACTGTATTCAGATCATGAAGTGTAGTCAGCCTGATTTCAACAGTTACATTGTTCTTTATATTATTCAGATCTACTGTTTAGTTATACATCTCCTATAATTTGTTTAAAAATAGTGTATAGCTGATCTAGGATTTAAGAAGAAGTGGCTAGGCTCAAAAAGCGGTTTATTAGGGGATACAGTAGGTGGCGGTTAGGCCTACGCTTTTCGGCCGCGATGTATATGGAACACATTTTATATTTTCTTTCTTAATTCAATTTCTCTGCCTTGTAATTACAATTCAGAAACAAAATAACTTGTATGTTTTCAGTAAATTCGATTCATTGAATAATGTAAATCTTAATATACTGTAGGATAATTATAATAATACGCGTATTGACTTAAAAGTAATGAGGGTATGGGAAAGCAAACAACATGTGTTATATATAATATAAAATAACAAATATATTTTTATATTAAAAAAAAACCAAAAAAAAAACATCTGGATCAAATATGTGATGTATTCAATGTTGAATTTTGTTATGATCCTGGAATGTGAACTGTATATTAACATTTCAAAATAAATTAATTTAAAATTTTAAGACGTTTTACAATTCTAATAGGCCTACTCTTTTTAATTTGCATCATGCGTTTACAATTTAAAGTTGAAGAGTAAAATGAGGAGTCGTATGATGTCCCCCTAAATTGTTTTGTAGATTATTTTGTAAAACGTAAGCCACTGCTATAGATGCTATACAGTATTACAAATTAAACTTTGACTTAATATTTGTTTCTACCTGTAGTATTTTGGTCGAAATTATCTTGAATTACCTTGAACCTAGGACTAGAGCTATTAGCTCGTTTGTCCCTCCAGAGTCATCATAACAAACTCTTCAGAAACATATGGGCGAAACTGAAGAAAGGCTTGTCTTAATCTACAGGGCTTTTATTGGGGAAGGGTGGGGTGGCTAGCCAACCTATTCATATAGTATTCCACCCCGGATCCACCCGACTGGTGTTTCTACAATTTAACGTAGCGTCCTTTGTGTTTCTTTTCTGTGGCTTTCTACCTATGCACAACTGATGAATATCGGTCAAGTTTACTATGTGAAAGCTCAATATATAGGTTTATGTATTTTACTTAACGTATTATATTTATTTGTTTGACCTTCATTCTACATTATTACTGTAGGTCAGAGATAGCTTGAGTATTAGAAATACAGTACTGTAGCTTACGGAGAGTCCACTGTATGCCTACACATGGTGTCATAACAATAAGTAATAATAATACTAGTATCCGCACCTTGTTTTATATTGTGTATTTTTTAGTTAAGTTTATGTTCTTTTTTATGTCGGTATAGGCCTATTTCCAACAAAAAAAAAACTCGTCTATAAAGCGAAGCTACATAGCCCTAGTAATACAGCATTCAATTCATTCAATCTGAATTTATGTTTAAGGTTCGATTTATTCACCATTTGTTTCTTGGGTCAGAAATACAGATGAGTAATACGAACAATATACGAAACACAATAACAACAAAGGAACAACAAATACTGTAACTTTAAAAGAATACCATTAATATAAAGTACAATTACAGATATATATCTGTCTCTTATACACATCCTAAACACTAGACCATTGAGCTTGCGCTTAGTCACTAAGTATTGAATCTGGTCCCAAAGGTAGCAGCGGGTACTGCAAATGTTATTCGATGTTTTTTTTCCCCAGGAGATTTAATAGGATAGAATTGCTGTTTTGCCCTACAGTACCTGACGTTTTATCATAATGAATGCTCAGTACGTTCCCAGATACTTGAGAACAACATAATCGAATAGGATACAAATATATACATCTTATTACTGTACCTCTTGGAATTTTAACCGGTACGGTAGTCTGTAGTGGTCATCGACCATGGCGGCGGTCAAGCTACCAACACTTAATCAAAGTATAATTATACGTTACGAGGACGGACAGATTAACTGTGGAATTGACAATCGTCAATGCAATATAAAATGTTACTGTCGAAATATAAATCTTACAAACACATCACAGTACTACAGTTATGGAAAAATAAATTGAGATTCTCTCAATTCATGGACCTTTCCACTAAACCCTGCCGCTTTTATATTATGGCTAAGGTCACACAAAACAAGTAACGTGAACATTGTACATACACGTGCGTCTATGGGCTGGATTGAGCATTTGTAGGACACGCGCGTATTCATGACCCTGTTCTGATTGGTCAGTCGTTAAGTTTGACTGACATTCTGGAAATGCCCATTAGCTACAGTACAGTTACAGTTATTGCGTTTCAATGGAAAGAGGATATAGCGTGATAATCCATAATGTTAATAACACAAAAAAGAAAATTGTTAAGCCCAAAAAAGAGAAACGAGTGAGGGATGATAGCATTCTCCCCCGATTATTAGGGAGCTTTCGACAACGCGAATCTAGAACGGAATCACTCATGCGTGAACGTCCTACTGGGCGTCCGGCCCACGTTCTCGGAATACGTATATTTGACCATGATTTGACCAAATTGCGTCTTAAAATCCACGCAACGAGGAGAACTTCACGCATGTCTTGTAATTAACTTATTGTAAGCATGGAGGCCAAGGTAGTATAGAAACGACGACCAATGGACCAGGCGCGGATCCAGTAGGGGCACGGGGGCCACGTGCTCCCCGTTTTGCCACTAAATTTTAAAAATTTCAATGCATATCAATGACATGTGCTCTCATTTATCTATTCTGAAACTGCTGCGCCTCCCTCCCCAAAACCCCATTCGTTTGAAAAATTCTAAATCCGCCACCTGTGAACAATGATAAGAAAATAATCGGAAGAAATAATTTCTGAAGCGGACGTTAAATATACAGTACTAAACTGTAATTGAATTGACTGGCATAATCGAAACAGGAACACACACATACAGTAAATCTTGTCCGTACCAATTAAGGAACAAATCTACTTCTTCTCACATATATATAACAAAATATATTTATAACTAAGACAGTGTTTAGTTTACAAATGAAACACTGTTAACATTTTGTTTTTTTCATCCTTTTAATGTAATTTCAAAACGTTTTGTAAAATTACGGTAGTTGTGTATTTGTGTATGGAGATAAACAATAATATTGATACGGAAGGGAACCAATAGAAGAAGGCACATTACCAGATATATGAGCTTTGTTATTACAAACGTTTTCTCAGCTACAGTACCTGTAGTTCAACACCTCTTTTTTAAGCTGACAGTGGCGGCGCCAACGTCTGAAATCTGAGGGGAAAAAGATAACATTTTAGGGGGAAAATGTTGGAGAAAAGTAGGGCCTACAAGCTGCAATTTTCGCCATGTTACACGCGGCATCATAAATACTTACATGAAGCAATGTAATATTAATAAGAAATAGAAATATCAACACAATAATGGTATTGATCGTGATAAGAGAATACTTGACTACGGTATATTATGGGTAGAACACTGAGGGGGGCAGTGGGGGAGGAACGCTCCTCCTCCCCCATTTGCGGCGCCACTGAAAATAAAGCATAAGTCCCCATTTATCTACTTTGGAATTCATCATAATTTCCAAATCTGGAATCACTGACCATACACAGTACAGTATGTTGTTATAGATAACACACAGGCCTACTGTATTGTATACTTCGCAGTAACCAACTCCGGTCTACTGTAGGTTGGCAGAAAGTTATTCGATTTTATTCATTGTAACCGACATAAAATATTGCTACGAGCATACAGTATTTAATAGGTTGGAGACTTATATAGCGCATACGTGGTCTCTATGCGCTGTACCTGTAGATAAAAGAACATATGTAGCAAAATCTCTTCTACTGCAGTATAAGTAAGCCAACCAATGCTAAAATAAATATCCGAAACAGAGAAATAGTAACCAACACTATCGCAACTTTCACGTGCAGTTTTAAACACCGACAAACAGTGGTTAACAGGTACATCCGACTGTATCCGACTGTAGTAACAACAATCAACTTTTTTATTTCGGAATTTCCTCCATAACAAATACAAAAATGGAAAAGATCAATAATATTACAGACTGCTCAATACAAAAATGTATTCCATTTGGAAAACATAGTCGAGTAATACACTGTAATACGGACTTGACAACACCTTTAACCAGGCTGTTTTCAGAAGCATATATCCTTTTCATAAAAGAATAAACTGATTTTCTTACAAATTCGTAAAATGAAAGTAGCCTGCACGTAACAACAATAATAATTAATACTAATACTATCTAATAGGCCTAGTATCACATTGAAATCAGTGTCTTCCTAGGCCTAAAATTGTCAAATTTAGTGAAATCAAACTTCTAGGCCTACCTACATAGAACTTACTTTTGACATCGTACAGAGCATACCTGTACTGTACTAGGATACTAGTAGAGTTATGTGGTAGAACCAGCTATCACTCGTGACCTCGTGTATTAAGGCCTGTTTATACTTGCAACGATAACGATAAAAAGCTAAAAGGCAATTGTTCATATAGAAAATAAAATAAATAAGAAGTTTTACACAGGACGATATGATTTATCGTGTATACAATAACAAAATATTGACAAATCATTTTAAATGACGTCATAATCATGCAAAAACGATGAAATCGTAGTAGTAACAACGATTTTATCGTTTTCCCATGATTATGCCGTCATCTGAATTGATTTGTCAAAATATTCTGTGGTTCTTAAATAGCTATTTCAATGTTTACATACAGTAATTAGCGAAATATTCTGTTGGCTGCTGCGCTGTTACAAAATTGGCGGCGCTGTTTCAATCTAGACTCGATAAAATGGTATAGGCCTATACACAGATGATGTATTGGAAGATAAGATTCCTGAGGAATAAAATAATCAATTGTAGTATTGAATCAAGACACAATGGTGGTATGCCTACCTCCACCTGGAAATGAATTAATTATTATATATTTGCATATATTTAAATTAGATTTTATTTATATTTTTTTTAGTGGATTGTAGCCCTCCGGGATACTGCAAGAATGGCGGCGTGTGTATCGAGGGCGTTGTATGTCAATGTCAGCCTGGTTTCAGTGGAGATGTATGTGAAAGTAAGTAAATGACACTTTGAATTTATCAGTATTTATTAATCATCATACCATTATTGTATGTTTACAATAATGGTGATGATTAATAAATACTGATATAATTGTTATTAATGTTTTATCATTATTATTGTCATTAATATCATTAATAATATATATATATAATATCTAATAAATATATAATATCTAATAAATCACTGAATCAGTGTTCTTAAAGTCCACTATTGAAGCTGTTTCATTTTTTCTATATTCTGTCGGAACCCACGTGGAACACAAATGAAATGTAGGCCTTATATATATATATACGGGATAAACCCATAAAAACAACGGCCACATTATGCAAACAATATAGTTTTTTTTTTTAAACGGAACAGTAGAGAAAATCTGTCTTCAGTCTTGTGATTTTATATTTAAGAGAACTATAACAACTGAAATTAAACACAATGCAATACGTTGTGTATATACATGTTTAAAAATCGTTATCTTGCATTAAGGCTGGTACTAAATACTAGATACTTTCATTCGTCTATAAACATACACACTATATATATAGTATGTATATACTGTAAAGGTTAAAGATACATACACTGAGTAGTAGGTATACATTTTTAATTACATTTACATTTTAATAATAAATAATCTATTTAGATTGTTTTTTGTTTGTTTTTACTTTGTAGTAAAATGACGTAATAAACTATTATGTAATTTTAACGGATTAAATACCATCTTTCTTATTTTATCCTACAATTATAGACATCGGATGTATTAATGACCCAACCTATTGTAAGAATGGGGGTGAATGTATCGATGCTGCATGCCAATGCCCAATGGGTTTTACGGGAGATATGTGCGAAAGTAAGTGCAATAATATATTGTCATTGGTGAATTGCTTTTTGTATTTACATGAACTCTGACCTTCCGCTAAGCCCCGCCCTTGGATATTGTTGCTAAGGTCCCGCAAGACGACGGTGTAAAAACAAACGCACACACGTGAGTTTGTGGGATAAATAATGCTGCGTTCATTAGAACTTGTGAAGTCGGTGTTTCCCAGTTCACAACTTGTGAAATGCGTTCATCTCGTTAGTGAACTTGTCAACACATGTTGTGAACTCAGTAGAATTCTCTTTCTCGATTTGCACAAGTAGTGTAACACAAACTATGCACAACGAGCATAGGTATTTATTGCAATTTGTTTATTAAGTAATATTATTTCAGATAAAAAAGAGTTTTGTTTGTATGTTTTATTTGCAACCCAACATATTTATTGAAATTTGTTTAGGTAATATTATTTGATTTAAAAAAAAGTTTTTTTTGTATGTTTTATTTTCGAACACATTGTAAAAGTGACAGCAGCCATTTAGCGTTCGTCAAATGAATGCACTCTTCTTGTGTACTCGCATGTGACATGTTGTGAAATCAGTTTTCACAAGTTCTAATGAACGCAGCATAACACGTGTCTAATTTGTCAGTTCATAAGCTTTGTCTACACTATCAAATTCATGAAAAAAGCGCCACATAAAATGTGATGGAAAATAAGGGTTGAAGTCGTTCAACTTTTTCTTATAGTCATCAAACCTATACAGTATATGTGCACATCACATTATTTGTCACATAAAATCTGATAGTGTAGACAACTTTAGTTTGATTGATACCCAGGTAAGGTCTATTGAAACATAACATAGTATAATACATAGGCCCACTACTCCAAGTATCGAAATGCACGCCATCGTGTCGGGATTCAATATTTCGACATTAATTATGTCATCATCAGGAATGAAAAATTATCCATATAAGCTTATATATTATGCACAAGTACCAAAAGTGTTTGACCAATCAAAACATTACCCCTAGTGGCCGCTGACATAGCTATGAATAAACTAAAGATCAAAGCATTCTTACCCTACTGATCATAGCTACCTACAAAAACAAAGAAAGCTCCTTTGAAGCTTTAAGCCCATTGTGTTAAGCAATGGGTGTAGCCTACGTATAGCAAGCACTTCTTTAAACAATAGTATAGACCAATTTTGCGAACTGTCAATAATGTTAGTATCAGAAAATATTAAACCTAAGTTATTACTTACATTGCAGGCTACATTATCATTTTCAAGTATACCTTGTAAACCTAAAACATATTGGAATGCCTCACAATTTTGTATATGATCATTTATAACACTATCAGATCGCGAAGGATGTTATTTAAGTTATTAAGCATCTATCTGTCTTACCAATATAACAGAGCTCCTATATTCCTTTGGGTTTGATTTTTAGTAGATATACCTGTAAAGTGAGAGACATTTTTGTACTGCCATAAACTTATGAATTTTACCTCTTTAACTAAGTTTTTCTTTACTTTGTTTAAGCATCTACGTAAAATGGATTCACCTGCCTTTCCTAGATAAGGCAATCTAACCCAGATCTTAATCAAGTTATCATCAGTAGGCCTATGTATATATTTAGGTTCATTTATTGAGTACATAGTTAAAAACTTTTAAAGCGTACCCATTTCATGACATTGATTTTCTAATGTTAAAAGGTTCTGCTTGAAGTTTATCGGGAGTACACATTTTGTGGGCTCTTGAAACTAAACTATGAATTCAAGAAATCGTTTATGGTTCCATGGGGCAAAGCTATCATAATGAATATATTGACCTGTATGGTCATAACATTGTTACTCGTTTTATTTGCCGCTCTCAGCCCGTCTTCAAATGGACCGCCCCCGCAAGATCCACCTCTTGGATACTGTTTCTAAGGGTCCTACAAAACGGCATGAGTGTAAACGTACATAAGCACGCGTGCCCTGATTGGTCAGTTGTTGTCAGTGGTTTGATTGACATTCTGTAAACGTCAATTGATTATAGAATATTGATTATAGTGCACGGCCACTATTGGTGAGAGATGTGAAGAAGTCTGTATACTTCATAATTATTTACAGTATCTAATTTTTATTTTCCTGTAACCCAAAGTGAGGCCGTAAAAATGTACTCTCCTCTCGGTTTCAATTCAATTGAATTCAAAAGTAATTTATTCCAAATCAAGTAACATAAAACAGTACAAATTCAAATGCATCAAATCACTGGCATGGTCGATTATCTCTCTGACCGGTTTCCGGGCTTACAGGATGTATTTTCTTACATCCCAATTATGATAATAGATAATTCAAAATTATTGTGTTGGTATATTTAATTCTAGAATTAAAATTATATATGTTTTTGTTTAGTCATCGAATGTAGTAGTGGTACATGTCAAAACGGAGGAGATTGTCTAACGGAATTGACATCTGATCCAAGCAATGTATGTATATGTGCTCCAGGATTCCAAGGCACATTCTGTGAAGAAGGTAGGACTTGCTATATAATTAGCAATACTAATAAAATGCGACAGTGGCCTAGGTGTTAAGGCGTCTGCAGACAGCAGACGATCCCGGTTTCGAATCCCGCTCGGCGCGATTTCTTCCCCACTCGCAGATTTATTTTTACCCGTTACACATAAATATACTAGTTAGTATCTGCCTCGACCACACGGAATTACCATAAACGTAATTAATTCATTGTTCAGGTGGCTGCACATAAACATCATTTAAATTAAAGATACATGAGACTCGTAGGATTCACAGACACACCTAAACCTAACCAACAAATTAAATAGTCATAAAGGAAAATTGAAAAAAAAATAGGGCCTTTTATATGTAGTTTTAGTTTATATTGCAAGTTGTTACTGGATTGGTTTTTGCATTGTACACGAACACTTTTAAATTTTTGAAAGTACTTAAAATGAGTAGGTAATTTTTTGTTAGTTAATTAAGTTACCGTAGTTATTACATTTTAGGATTTCCATTGGATTTCATCTTTATTGGTTTGGTTTAACTTTAGTGGATCCTGAAGGAACGTGCATTCTCAACTGTGAGGGCGGAAACTGCACCTCAAACCATACCTGTGTATGCGACCCAGGGTTTAAAGGAACCTATTGTCAAGGTAAGGTGATACGATTCTAACGTGTTAATGTGATGGTTAATGTTAACGACAGCCCTTTTGATATGTTGTGCACCTGCTTAATCTTAAGACCCCTTGGGGGCTTTCGACGGAAAAAAAAAACTTGGGAACGGTTAATATGTAAAATATATAGTTTGTTAAATGCTGAAAAACTGCGGGTAAATGGGGATTACACACACCCCCACATATATAAATATATACACATATATAAATATATACATATACAGTATATACATATGTACATATATATATATATATAATATTGAAGGGAGTTAGCCGTTAACACTGTTGAATAAATATAATATAAATCATCAAAGGTACATATACAGTGTTTAAATAAGGACATGATGGAACATCGTAGGCTACCCTGTAACT
>NW_022755913.1:54569-90869 GCF_011630105.1 Anneissia japonica
TATATTAAATATAAATCATCAATATTCCCTATTTAGAACAAATTACATGCTTCGATGAGCCGTGCCAAAATGGAGGTACTTGTGTACTTTTGGCCCGCCGAAAACGTCAGGTGTTTTTACCTCCGTCATCTGCGGGTTGTTCCTGTAGGGTGCCATACACTGGATCATTTTGTGAAATAGGTACGGTAAGTTATCAAAACATATAACGAGTTGCTCAACGCATGGTTGGATGTATCTAAAATTTCCTTGTAGACTGCATTTTTACACAAGTACATGACATTTCACTCCTACACTGACAACTGTACACCTCTGCTGACACACTATATCATTATTTCACATTACGGTACTGTATTGTATCAATCAAAACAGCCAAACAGCGCCGCCGCTGGATAAAGTAGGCCTTGTTTTAACGTATTAAACCTTGTTATTTTCCCCAACTCTCTCGCTTCGCGCCTTTGCTTGCTGTGCAACTAAATCGATTCCAAAAAATTTGGACAAAATTTGTTGTCAAAATTATGAAACATTATTCCATAAACTACATTGCAACATATATGTCGTCGCCCTGCAAGTCGAAGATTGGATTTTCTTACATTATCGGTCCTTACTGGAGCTTACTGACATGTAATGAACATGCCTCACAAAACAGTAGGCATATATACTTTAAAATACATTAGTAGATAGGCGTATGCAATTCACTAATTGTTATTTTGTCTTATAGAACTACCGCCATGTGATATCGATTGTAAAAACAACGGGGAATGTCTACTTCACCCAGAGACTCTTAACTATTATTGTGCCTGTGCAATTAATTATTATGGTGATTTCTGTGAAAGTAAGTAGTATTCCGAAGCAAATATTATAACATTAAATTATTTGGTGCATTTCAAATTTTCTTAGATTTGCAATAAAGTTATTTGAATCTTTACTCTTGAAATAATATGGTATCATTGCCATAGTAATGTTATCAATTTATCATCTGTAAATGGAAAGAACAAAATAAATGTAAAATGAAATTAATCTTCGATTGAACATTAAAAGACCGGATCGGCGATGTTTGTTTACAACCGGTCACGTGACATAAGTTGTACGAAAGACTATGAAAGGCAATAGGATTGTTCAAAATAGTGTTTATTTACTTATCCTAGCGTTTTCATAGGATAGGAAATTTAAGTGATCCTTTATAAACTTTAGCTAGCGACGGGACTATGGACGGCCGCAGTAGCAATCTCCATGTAAAACATCGCTGTGCCAATGTCGCTTGTTTATAATATCCAATACTCTAGTTAAATCTTGTGATGCCCATCACCGAATCGGTCTATTAGAGTTTACAAAAACGTCATTGGAGTGAAAACTTATTCCATTTTCCTTTATCGGCTTCTGAATTAGAATCTGAATTAGTAAACTTAGTAAATACAATAGTCTTCTGCGTTTAAAATCTTCTAAATAAAATGAATTGTAATTTATTTCTATTTTTGCTTAAAAAAATAACAATAACTAGACAAAGTTTGGTTGAAACCCTGTATAATGGTGCCCGTAACTGCGTACAGCTCAATGGTTATCTCTCAAAATACATCAATTTAGATTGTGGAATTCGACAAGGGTGCCCGTTGTCGGCACTTCTTTTTATTATTGCTGTTGAGATACTAGCAAATTCCATAAGAGAAAACAACGTTATTAAAGGTATCAATGTAAGTATAAACGAAAATAGTAAAGAAATAAAAATTGCTCAATACGCCGATGATACCATTTTAATTTTGAGAGATGGGAAAAGTGTTGGAGAAGCCTTTTGTACACTAAAGACATTTTGTAAACTTTCAGGTCTTTGTCTTAATGTTGCCAAATCAAATGGAATAATGGTCGGTTCATGGAAAGAAAGACGAGACAATATTGCTGGTATAAATTGGCAAAGTAATGCATTGAAAATCTTAGGAATTTATATTGGATATGACCGGAAACTTTGTGGAAGAAAAAACTGGATAGAAAAAAATTGACAAATTGGAGAAAATATTAAATAGCTGGAAAAAAAGAAAACTTACTCTTTTCGGAAAAGTGACAATTATTAATGCATTGGCTTTGTCTGAACAGTAGTGTTCTTGATATTCCTGATTTTGTATTTAATATGGTCGATAGGATTATATTTTCGTTTTTGTGGGATTCCAAGCCCGACAAAATTAGTAGGAAATCATTATATGGTGATTTGCTTGAGGGAGGTATTAAAATGCCTAATTTTGAGGCAAGATGTAAGACATTGAGAGTAAAATAGTTACAAAGATTAATTTTACCAGGGACAGCTCCATGGAAAAATGTCCTCTCCACCTATTTTAATAAGGTTGGAATCCATTTACTTATTCTAAGAGCACCCAATATGGTTTGCCCAATAATTGAGAGCATACCAAGGTTTTATAGAGAGGTTATTTCCACTTGGTCTGATTCTGGTGGTGGGAGCACAAAATACCAAATTTCTCCTACTGATATTTTAAACCAAGTAATTTGGGTAATAAGGAAATTCATATTAATGGTAAAATGGTGTTTTATGCGATGTATCCATTCTGGCACTGTCAAAACTGTTGTAGATAAGAACAAGTTCGCAAGTCCGGAGGTGTTCCGACAAAAGTTAATTGATAGTAATATTTGGATTATAGAGTACTGGGCCATAAAAAGTGCAATTCCACAAAGATGGTTTGAGACCCTCAAGGAAAATACTGAAACTCAAAAAACAATAAGCGACATTGACGACCTGTATCTGCTCGAGTATGATAGTTTTAATATTTTACCATTAAACAAATTAAATAACAAAAGCATGTATCGAAATATAATAGCCAAAGAAATAATTAACCCAAAAGCTATTAGTTACTGGCAAAAGGAACTTGAAATGGATCCTATTTACTGGTCATCTATCTGGAAAATAAAAATTTGTCAAATTTATGAAAAAAAATTAAGACAGTTTAATTTCAAGTTATTACATGCCACTTTGATTAACAATAAGAAGTTCAGAATATCTTCAACACCTCTTTGTTTTTTATGTGGTATTACTGAAGATTATATGCACATGTTTTATTATTGTAAACGTGTTAATGGATATTGGCATACTATCAAGAATGTATTAAAAAGGAATGGATTTTTAGTTGATATTGATACAAAAGCTATTGTATTTGGTGTTCATAAAAAGGGAGATAGAAATAACGTAGCAAATGAGTTGATCAATTTAGCTAATTTCGTAATTTACAAAACATGGCTCAAGACACATGAATGTAAACAAAACATTGTTATTATAGCAGTTTTTTACGCTGAACTTAAATTTAGAATAAGTTTACAACAAGACATTCATCTAGAGAAAGCAAGCAAGATTAAATCTATTGTTATCCAATGGTGTAGTAAAGGGATATTACTGTATTTAAATAATTATTATCATTATTAATATTATTATTAATTATTATTATTATTATTATTATTTGTACTATTGGCATACTATTTCACTACAGTATGTGAGTTAATAACTGGATTAGGTATATTTAAAGAAAAAAAAAATCAAATATCTATTTATGTTACTCTAAAGGAAAACTGAAAGAAATATTGTTATTGAATGTTTTCAAATGAAAGTATTGAAATAAATGACCATTTGGTCAAAGGGAGAGAGAAAAAAAAACTAGACAATATAACACCTGGGTACTACTCAGCAATTCTAAAAATTAAATATCAAGAAATATTTATTAAAATGTTCAAACATTAGGCCTATCTTTGTTTTAATTAATTAAAGATGATCAGTGCATGTAATAATTTATATTTTTCATATCAGATGCCGAGTTATGTGATGAAATTGGCTGTAATGGCATGGGTACTTGTGTAGAAGGTTCCTGTGTTTGTTTGGAAGGACACTACGGAGCATTTTGTGAACTCGGTACGTATTAAAAAATTTGCGTAAATTACTAAGCATGATAATAATCTTAGCTGTTTTAATATGCAGTATGTATCTCACCACATTCCATGAATGGTCATTATTGTTTTTATGAATCGCTTACACTGACTTTTATATCATTATAGATATTTGTTCAACACGCCCTTGTGAAAATGGAGGTCTTTGTATCCTGCCGATCAATGAATTTTTCTCCGAAGTGTTCACACCAGTAACTGAATTCCAGTGCGCTTGTGCACCAGGTTTCAGAGGCCCAACATGTACTGGAGTAATAGGTAATTGTTGCTCTTAGCCAGTGGTGTATCTAGTAGGGTGCAGGCGTGCCCCCTAAAAAAAAACTCAGGTCCTGCATTGATAATGTTCAAAGAAAAAAAAAATCATGGTCAAGTAGATAAAAGTCACCTCATATCGCCATAGAGTACCATACTTCTCCTTCGCCACCACATCAGCCCCTACCCCCTCCTCCTTCAATTTAGAGACTTCTAGAAACTGTACGCCACTGCTCTCACCAAGTAATGAGTGAATATAAACATTGGCATTTAATAATCATTTTGCAAGCGGTGTTATGAACTCTTCGCGCTGCAAAACTGTACTTGACCACTTCTGACATGCAAATGGCAGTTATATATGTGGCTTATAATATGGTTTTCAAAAGTTCCTTCTTGGTAGAAATTTAAAGGAGGGGATCATTTTAGTAACGACTTATTAGACTCAAAACATAGTTCAGAGGACCTACAGTACATCTAAATGGGATATTTGTGACTGAAAAGCCACATATGAACACAAACATGAATCACATAGGAAACACATAAATCAAAAATACATATTTAAAAAAAAATTAAGATTGGTTAAAACCACCCAAAATGAACAACAGTGAAGTTTAATTTTTTTTTAAAAACAAAACTTAACATTTTTTTTAACTTCAATGTCTTAGAACTATTCAAGACATGAAGAAGCCTTACTTAAAGAAGCCTAAATCTATAATATCATTAATAAAAAAAAATAAAAAAAATAGACGTGACGTTAAATATGTATGTGCGCAACTCTTCACTCTGTTTTGTCGTCCGTCAATTCAAAAACTAGGCCTACAGTAGGTCTAACTACAAGTAACAAATTAAATATTTTAATAATATAATTTATTTTTATCTGAAGTACAGAGGCATATATAGCTGATTTTAAATGCTAAATAATGACATCAATTATTTAAATGATGGGAAAGCGATTAAAATGTGTCGACAGAATACTAACCAACTAGCCTCTCCTGAGTGACTAGGGCCTAGGCCTAGGCCTACGCCGAGTCCGTACGTCTCTCTCCTGATTACTGTCTACCTAGCGCCTAGCCTAGGCCCTACACACTGTCTAGTTTAAAGTATGTGAATCCATAACAGCTACCTACTAATATCATTATTACTTTGTATACTAAATGTATTATTGAATACTTGCCTAGGAACCATGTAAATCAATATAATTAACGAAACAATCTGGATGTTGACGTTTCCCTCCAGTCACGTCTTGAAGTTCCCTTCAATTCTAGGTGGCGCTATAAAAGAATTTCTTTTGTACGTATAGGGTCGTGATTTGGAAGAGGCCTTTACCCTGAGAATAGGGACGGGCTGTTTATGATGACGATGATGATGACATTCTTTAGAGAGACATTTAAAAACTTACCTTTGAAAATGTATTCAACCCACCCAAATACTTTCTAAGGGCCTATATTTCATTTTTAAGTTAGTTAATTTTAAAGTCTATTATGTACATATGTCGTTAAAAAATTTATGCTTTTTTTAGTTGAATGCAGCCGCAACGAATATTTATGTGCAAGTGGCGAGTGTATACCACTTAGTAAAAAATGCGACAGTATTACGTATGATTGTGCAGATAATTCAGATGAACCCGATAGAGAATGCAACAACAGTAAGTACACATTTGGCACAATATGCTGACAATGATGATGTTAATGACGATGATGATGGTTATGACGACAACAAAGATGATGATTAATGATGATGATAATAATAATAATGATAGTGAATGATGATGATTATTATTAATGGCGATGATGGTTAATGAATAATAATGCTGATTAATGATAATGACGATGATTTTAACCTTTATAATTATTTTTGTTATTACTGGATTAAGGGCCTGTTATTCCCATGAATTGTACCATAATGAATAAATACAAAAATGCGCGCGACAGGCTAACACTTTATACATTATAGTACTTAACAAATCGTTGGGCCTTTTGTCATCAATTTATAGGTAGGTCTCTATATATCAATGATAAACGTTTTCAGTACTATATACGCTGTTACTTCATTGCTTGCATTGTCAGAGTGGTAGACATCTATCCGGATTCAAGTGGTGTATCTACAACGATTTAAAGAAATATGTTTCATGATATTTAATCTAAAAAAACTGTTTATAATTACAGTAACCATGTGGCACATCATTTTTTCAGATAATGAATGTCGAGATTTATTGGCTAATCTTGATTTAATGACGAGGGAATGCGGTGAGCTTAGTACACCGTTCCGATCTTTTATAGAGTCGGAGTCGGTGTCACTAATAAATGTATGGAAATTTAATTCACCTCCCTCCGATTTTCCAGGCGCCTCGAATATAATATCACAGGTAAGTAATAGGCCTAATCACAATAACAATGAATATTATCATGATAATAATAATAGTAATAATAATAATAATAATAATTATTATTATTATAATAATAGAAATATTAAAATACAAATTCAAAATGTCTTCTTTTCTGCCAATAGATTACTATTATTAAGATATTTAAGATATGCATAATATGAAAGATAACGATAAAAATGACGTCCAAATTTGTAGAGTTACATAAAAGCACTCCATATCATGGAGGATTTGTTTAATAACAGACCTGACAAATAGCAAATGTTTATAATAATGACTTTTTTCTATAGATAACGATTAACATCGAACCATACATGGGAACTGATATTTTAAGCGATGGAACCCTGTTTGTGGCACTGATTTCTGAAAAGGATGGTATTCAGACCCAAGTTTACAACTTCGAGGTGAGATTGAATGCATTAAACAATTGTTATTAAAAAAATAATGGACCACAAGCACCACCCCTTAAATATAGTTACTAAGATACCGTTAAAACATAAGCAAATACGTTCGTGGGACAACACGTACGCTTGCTAGACACGCGCGTATTCCTGGCTTTGTTCTGATTGGTCAGTTGTTTAAGTTTGATCGATACTGCTGAAGGGTACATTATTTTATGAACATTGTTTCGATTAATTAGTATATCACAAACTCTAAACTATTGTTTATATTGAGGAACACTCTTTATTTAATCGTTTGGAAGGAGTGGAAGGAGTTTTTTTTTAAAGGTGAACTTAAATTAACATATTTCTTGAGAAAATTTTGCCATCTGCTTATCTCTAATGATCAGTAACATTGCCCCCCCCCCCACCATGTTTATTTTTTTGCAACGTTGTTATTCCAATAATATGTATTCATCCCCCCCCCCCCACCATGTTTATTTTTTTGCAACGTTGTTATTCCAATAATATGTATTCATGATGTGCGTATAAATTACGGTCATGATGTGTTGTCATTATGACAATATTTAGGCATGTCACATGTTTTGTCAGATTTAATTTGATAGTTTTTACAGGTCTTTACCACAACGTTCACAACATTTTACTAACGGGTTGCCAATAGTCTATGTAAAGGTGAACATTTGTAGTGTAAAATAACGAGCAGGTATTTGTAAGGTGATAATATTTAATTTTCCAACATTTTTTCTTTTCTTTGTTTGTAGGTATTATACCAAAATGACAACGGACAAACTAAGTTTATCAAGTATCTGACCGACATCTACAATATGGGTTTTAATGGTCAATACGTTTCCCTGTCCTTTCTTCCTGATGGTTCTACAGATCATACACTACTTCCATATTTCAAATGCGAAATTATAAACGAAGAAATTATAGAAGAAGAAACTTCCTCCTGTATTACCTTGATGACTAGAATGTTTGTACCTGAGTGTAACTTTAACAACTGCATTGATAGATACGGTGATTGGAAACAGGCCAGTTATCAAAAAAGAGACCTCAACTGTGGAGTTTCTTCCATTGATAGTGTCGTTGATTCAACCTATCAGCCTTGTCTCAGTAAGTATAACGTGTTATTTTTTTGACGTGTCTAGAGGTTAGTTATAATTATTAGTGTATACAATTATTAATGGTTTTGAAATTAATATTGTTTTATTTTGCAGGTCCACCATTTATTGCATCCGTCAGTAGAAGCATGGACGTTGGCATCGAAGAGGTAGTTTATTTGTATTGTGTTGCGTACGGAGAGCCGACGCCCGCAGTTAAGTGGCTGGAAGTATCTGAAACCGGTGAAGTCATTAATACCAGCGAGCCAGCTGATGGACAAATAGTCTTCGAACTACCAGATGTAACCTCAGCCACTAGGTATTAATAAAGAGAATTATTTAAGTTCAACACAATATTGAAATGGTTACTGTAATTGTACTCGATTTACTTTTGAGGCAAAAATAGAAATATAACTGCAGTACAAACAACGAGGTAAAAGTCAGCGTACCTGCTACTAAAAGAATTAACGCTTACTACACTGCTATTTTTGACGCTACCACTGCCGCTGCCACTACCCTACCACTACTAATCTACTATCCTGCTGCTACTACTACTACTACTGCTGCTGCCACTACTATTGGTCCGTGATACAACGTGTAAACACATACAATTCGCCCTCCAATTCGATATCACATTTGGGACCAGAAAATGTGGGTGGTGTCGGGGTTTGGTCTTCACTTATAGGTTAGATTAGTGTTAAATAGATTGAAAATTTTATTTGGTTCTTTGAAAAAGTGGTCTCAAATTAGATGGACTTGGAACTTAGAGGGGTCTCGAATTGGAGTATACACTGTATCTTAATCTTTCAATCTTTACAATATATTTAATTTTGGCTCGAATTATATGACAATCTATTTCTTTTTGACATTGTAGATACGTTTGTCTCGCCGCAAACGTGGCGAATGAAGTAGTAAGCGATGATGTAGTGATTTCACTAGAAGGTAAGAGGAGTGAAAACACATATTATTATTCTTTGTAACAAAAATCCCATCAAACAATTTTCGTGTTGCACAAGCATAATTTGTTTGAGTTGAGTAATGTGTAAAGCTTGAAAATGGCCATTTAGAACATTATAACAACTATTTTGGCTTAGTAAAAGAAATCAGTCGGTCGAATTATTTTGGCCTAATAATTAATACATTATCATATGTATGTGTACATAATATATGTATATATGTACATGTATATGCATATAAACCAGATAAATATTATATGTTGAGATGTATAATTATGTGCTGTATGTGCGTTTATATAGGCCTACATGTATATACTGTATATATATATATATATATATATATATATATATATATCATTATCATCTTTATTATTATCAGCACCATCCTCACAAACATTATCACAGCAAGAGTATTAATATCATCATTATCATTATCGTCATCATAATTATCATTGTTGTCGTCATCATTATCAATCATCAACGACATTATCAATACTATCATCATCAACATTATTATTATTATTATCAACATCATCCTCATCTGTATCATCGTCAATAACGAAATAATATCATCATCATCTTTATAATCATAGTTTAATACAGTTATGTTACAGTAATACAGTAATGTTACATGTTACTCATTTTTAATCTACAATTGTTTTGCTACTATATTTCAGACCCTGTTTGCAGCAGTCTTCAAAATTTATCTCGGGAATTTTCAGTTACAAATTCTGTATGTTTTAATGAGACCGTTAAAAATATTCTTTCGAATGAAGGACAATTTGGTGGATTTACTTACATCGATGAATTTACTGAAGGAACTGTCTTGTACGCTGTATCATTTTCCTCAACCAACGTAGACGTTGGTGGTGGAGAAATGTCTTTCTCATCTACCTCTGTAGAACAAATTGGCCCCGTCGTGTTGTCTATGTATTTAGTGATATCAGACGTGATTACAGGCGTCGTTATTTATAGTCATGTGTTTGAAGGAATAATAATTGTTGACCCGAATATTGAGAGCCGTAATCCAATCAATTTGTCTTTTGATACACCAATCAAAATTAATTCTACGTCTCGATATGAGTTTAGGCTGAGTACCACAGATCAATCATATCAGTTAAATAATCAACCGTTGGATGTTAAATATGTTACATGTGCCAGCGGAACACAAGGCTGCCAAGAATTCATCAGTGATTGGAATGGACTGATCTCCGATCAAATTGATGCCGGATGTGACGATATTGACATCCAATACACAGCAGCTGAGCTTTGCTTTGGGGAGTTCTTTGGGGGTGTGTATAATTCTTTTAAAAGTACATTATTTTTAGCACACTATAATAAGAAAACGACCCATAAAACCTGAATTAGTAAATTGGTGTGTAAAGTGTAATCTTTACTTTAAACTGGACATTTTTCATAATCGATTTTATGTTATTATTTGTATTGGTGTGATTTTAACCATTATTGTTATATCTTTAAATGAATGTTTTGCAGCTTTGAAACAATCTTATAAGAACAGAGCATAGTGTATCATTTTGACATAAGTTTAGGTATCTTGTATTATGTATCAAATTAATTATTTAACTTCAACAATCGTGATTTGACTTTACAGACCCGGAAGTAATTAGACATCCAGAATCGCAGGATAATGCTATTGGTATAACAACTTTAGAATGCAATATTGAAAATGTGGAGTTTTATGAATGGTATAAGAACAGTAAGCGTATAACTAGTAGCGGACCAACCTATAGCTTACAACTCCAGGATGGGCAAGATCAGGGCGACTACGCATGTCTAGGTTTTAGATCTCAGGATGATAAAGACGCATCATCCAACACAGCAACTGTATTGATTACAGGTGTATCAACATTTAGAGTAATTGCTAGATTCCAGATCGCATTCGAAAGGGCCTATACCGACAGAGAGAGCGAAAAATTCAAGAACTTTACCAGAGACTTGCAAACATCAGTAAGTAACTTATTTTAATCATTGAATATTTGCATTGAATATGGTTATTACAATCTAAATGTATGTTGGTATGTATTCTTATAGTTGAAAATTATATATAAATATATATGTTTATATGTAAAGGTAAAGGTAGTCCCATACTCATTATTAAACATAGAGGAATTAGCTGTCCATCGTACTAGCCTCGGTATTGAGTGGTAAGTTGGTCAGTTCCTTTTCACGCCATCCCTTTTCCTCCGGTAGTGAACCACCGGGTACCCATTTATATTCCTGTGTGGAGAGAGACAAACGAGACTACAAGCAAAATGCACAGCGAAGGTTCGAACCCCTGACCTCGAAATTGATAGACCGAAGCGCGACAGCTGGAAATATACTTATATGTAATATAATATGAATACAATATAATCAAAAAGATAGATAGTATTTACAGTGCTTGAATAATCGTATCAAGCATAGTTCTTCAACAAAAAAATTCTCCTTTTAATTGTACGAAAAAAGTGTCTAGGCGACCCGAACTCGTTCAAAATCAACAAAATCATAAGATATCGGCGCTTCGCTCCAGTACCGTCTTTCATACAAATTAATTTTACTTTCATATTTCATGTTTTTGAGCCCTTTATTATTTTGTTTTATCTATTAGTATATACATAGTTGTGAAGACGATGCCAATGATATTGTCAAAACCTTCACAACTATGTTTGTTATGGAATAACGTGTTATATCATTTCACAATAATACATCTGTGTATACATATGTGTTTATGTATATAATATGTATACTGTATATTATGGTGCATTAGTATTCAATAAATATGTGCTCGAAGCTGCAGGGTGTGGTATCTTTACGAACGAAGAAGAATACCAGACGATCTATACATTTAGAAATACACATGCCTATCAAATGTAACATTACTCTGTCATTTCTAGCTGGAAAGCAAAATATCTACCCCCTTTGAGTTGTATATCACTAGCATTAAGTCGGGAAGTGTCATCACAGAAATGGAAATGTATTTCTCGGATCAAGCTCAGAATGCTTCAGCTGTAAGTGTCATGATCAACGACACACTAGTAGCATTGCCAGAATACGAAACAGACCCAAGCTCTGTCATTGTCACCAGTATATGTAAGTCTACTCTCCTTAAGATAATTCTTAACCACCATGTCTCCGGTTTTAGAGATGTGAATAAAAACCAAATCATGACATGATTTTAATTATATACTAAACGTCAATTATCAGCATACTTCATATAATTTGTACATAACAACCTAGCTCTGTCATTGTCACGAGTATAGGACTATTAATGTAAGTCTAGGGCTACCTTTCATGAGATATTTCTATTCACCATGTGTCCAGTTTTATCACGTAAATAAAAACCCAATATTAATTTAATTATAATTATACTTAAACAAGTCAATTATTGGTATATTTCATACAATTTGTACATATCAAACTAGCTCAATCATTTTATAAGTATATGTAAGTCTAGGCCTACTTTTCTTGATAACTCGAACCACCATTTTACTATATAATTATAATTGTGTAGAAAATTAAAATCTAATTCGGCTTTATTCAAACGAATAGATATCTTCTCGAATTTTCTTAATAGAAACAGGTAAACCTCTTGAATTTAAATAATTGACAATTGAACCAAATGAATGTACGTTCATAAAAATAACACCACACATCTTAGAAATAACACAAAAGATTTAATATTAAAAGATATGTTTCTGGTTTCCAATAAACCATCATCAGTAATTAATAGGAAAAAAAAAACCAAAATAAAACCAAGCCCTTTTTTATGGGCTATAATTTTGCTGCACGTTAATCAACATATTTCCTACAATTTGTACATAGCAACCTGCGTGGGAGAAGATGTCACACAAGATGGTATTTTGTACAGTTTCTCTGATACGCCACTTGACGCAACTGCAGAATCTGTGCAAGACTGCCCTCTATACTCAGACCAAGGTTTGTAAACGCTATCAATTATAGTTTCATTTTATAAATCAATATTAAAATACATTTTTAGCCGGTTGTAGTACTAAGTATGTTTGCAATAAGCCATACCACCGTTCTAATTGTGCATGCGCTTATCATGTGGTATCCAAGGGCAATCGGCATAAACCTATGTTGTGTATGGTGCTAGAACCGTGAAATGGCTTATTAATAGGCAGTTTTCGAAGCACGACGTTAAGCTTAACGTTAACGGATGACGTCATAATTTATTCATCTTGCGTTGCGGAGTACGTTAATTTAAGGATTTTACGTGCTCGACGTACGTTAGTTACGGGTTTGCGCATGCTTATTTTGATTTGTTTACAAAAGGGACAGAGCTATCGCGCTGCATGACGGGTACTAACGTTAAAGTCAAGGTTAAAGTCGTGCGGCGAAAACTACCTATCTTCTGTGACATTGTGCCATGGTGCTTCTTTCTATATTAGGACCCTTCGATGTGCTTCTTTTGGGGGTGAACTCCTTTTCCTTAAAGCCAAATTCCGGAAGAAAAAATATTTGTATGTACAACTGATTTTTCTTGGGAATGGTTACCGCTCGAAAAAAATGGGGTGTTTTACAAAAACTGAAATTTATATACTGCTGGTACTAAAAATCTATACGTTTTTACTGCATATAATTTACATCATTAGAATCTCTATCCTTTTCTTTTGCCTATAATCATAATTTTAGTGTTTAAAAATAAGGATAATTTAGTCATTTTATCTGTTTTTCCAGAGTATATTGCAAGCTCTGCATCCACGTGAGCGTCAGGCTGCCATATGCTTGTAATGCTTAAGCATGTGGTGAGGAGTTTTGGATGATTCTCATAAATCTGATTGGTCCGATAAAACTACTCAACCGATCAATCTTATATTTAGAATACATTTAGAAGACAAAAAGGGCTTTCGAATGGACCTTTCCCAAAAGAAATCGGCCCACAACTTTCGACTGTAGAGGGATTTATGTTAAAGACAGCTGGGATATTTCGGCAGATTTCACTGTTTCTACGCTGAAAAAATACACGAGTGGGTTTGATAAAAATCAAAAGTCCGATAAAGGTGTTAACATTACACTTATAAATTTGTAATTGTTGTAATGACTATTAAATTCCGATCAGTTTTATCTTTTCCCAAAAAAAATCGATGAAGTATTTGCGAAGTTATTACAAAAAGAAGTTGAAAAATGACCAAATTTAGTGGTTTTTGGCGACCTTCACTGCCGTTTTATCGAATTTCGACACGAAATATTATCGTAATGCATTTCTAACTTTCTAATTTCTCTGTGACAAATGTTTCTATATTTAATAATTATATTTAGTGTTTATATTGTAAAATCACAATGTCCAAATTACATTGATCTACTAAGAAGGCGGCCTAATAGCCATTTTTAAGTGACCATAAAAATAAATATAGGCTACAATCAATATTCATAATGCATTACTGGAAGACGGTATAAAGTTTATATCTTTACGGTTTTACGTATCACATTTCTCTATAATTTATCTACATTTTTGGTAAGATGGTGTAATATTTCTTCTATAAAAATTTAAATAAAAAAATAAATCAAATTATGTGGACTAAATTTTATTAATAGTTTGTTTATAAATATTTCCAGATAACTTTGGACGTAGTCGAAATAATCGACAATGTAATCGAATCTGGTGTGCTCGGTACAAACCAATCAATGCGAGAAACAGCGTCATCATTTGTGACGTCACTAGAGCGGCAACTTGCAACTGTAGCAGCAGCAGGCATGAATTTCACTACGGTACAGCCGCATGTCGGCGTTATGACGTTGTCAGTTAGCTCAGATTCTCTAGAAAACGGACTTGTGTATGTGGCATTCTCTGATGGTGATTCTGTTAAGGAAAATTTTGAACCGAACAATGTGAAAACTTTTTTTGAGAATATCTTTCCCATTGACATGGTGGGAGCGTCCATCGCTCTTCCACCTGAGATAGTTTCTATAAGCCAAGCTCAAACAGGGGAGGATGAGATTCGAGTTTATTTTACTGTTTACCAAAATAGTTCGCTATTTATTTCAAACAAATTGTCTAAAGAGTCCCGGCAGGATTTTACGCGGCAGGTTGGCAGCCATGTTATTTCAGCTTCGGTAGAGGCAGTAAAGATTGACGGATTGGTATACCCTGTAAAAGCAGCATTTCTTCCACGTTTTGTAAGTGTAACTACCATTATTTATTACCTATTGGGATGGATGGATTTATTCGGTGTAAAAACCAATGATAACTCACAAAAGCCTGAAGAAGAAGACTTATTTTCAGTGGGATCCTTGTGGTAGTTGTTGAGCAGTACAATAGGAGACAATCCCATACTCTTTTCCGAAGAGTCTACTGCGTTCTTTAACAGTCGCATGGGCCATAATGCGCATTGGACCAACGGATTAAATGTATCATCCGAAAAAACATTGCGCTACCAGCTACCCCTCCAGCTGAAATAGGCCTACATGGAGAGCAGCGATGGGAATTGAACCGGGATCAAGGGATCTCTACGGTTCAGCGCGCTTGCAGTGGTTACCTCCACTTCAGCCGATTAAGCTAAGCTAAGCTACTCTCGCATTATTGTTTTTCATAATAACCTGTCTTAATTTTCATTTTATATTCGAATCCATTATTTTGTTGATTTGTAGGAAACTATCAACAACACAGAATGTGTTTTCTGGGATTTTTCCGTTGACGATGGCGTGGGTGATTGGTCAAGTGATGGTTGTGTATATAACAAGACAGAAGATGACCGTGTAATATGCTTCTGTGACCACCTTACAAACTTCGCTATTCTTGTTGTGAGTATGCAAACAGTATTTTAGTTTTTAATTGCCGTGAGTATGAGCCCACAAACCATAATGTTGTTTCGGTTAAATAAATCAATTTGTTCAGTTGGTTAAAATAATAATTGAAATTCAATAATATAAAGAGACAGACAAACAAATCCAGTTTCTCCGTTTTAAAAGTACATAGGTAGTGTTAAAATATGATTACGAAAAAGCAAAAATTATATTGCATTTCTTTTGACGATTATGTATTTTATCCAAATATATCAGCATACTAGGCTACATGCTTCTAATGGTACAAAAATCATTTGCATTTATTATTTGGGATAATTCTATATTGTTATTGTAGGCCTACTACATTTATTTTCATATATTCTAGATTCCGGAGGATAAACATCTCAAACGACTGAGTAATAATACTGCATTTTAATTATATATTTAGAAACCATTTTTCATATTATTAAATTATAGTTAGATATGCAATTATTTTAGGAATAATAATGTATGCTTGTGTCTTGGTTTGAACTTGAAAATAAATCCAAATTTCTAAGTTAATTCATTGTTATAAATTTCTTAACAGGATTATTATGAACCTAAGGATTCGCCGTTTCAGGATGTTTTGACTATCATCAGCTTGATCGGATGCATCGTGTCCATTGTCTGTCTAGCAATTACGATTGCCACGTACCTTTATTTTAAGTAAGCATAATGTAAAAAAATGATTTAAATAATTTGCACAGCTTGAATTCAACCAGATTTGTTTTCTTTCTTGTCAGATCCCTCTTTTGTTTACAATTCGTATTACAGTATACATTGCATTATTTTTTCAAATGCCTTTAAATCACATTATATACAAATATCTCATTCGAGATCCAATAAGCTGAAAATAATGCACAGAAGAGGACGTATAAGATTTCTAATAGTAGAAGAAAGAAAGAGGAAATAACATAACATATGAATTGATTAATTTAGCTAATATTTGTAAAATCAAGGTTTAAAATCCGTGAAGATGGAAAACATTGTTAATTAAAACCAGTCTTTTGTTTCTAATTGTTTAAGTAAATTTAAATCTATCACAAGGTATGCGAGGGTCTTTGAGAAAAAAATGTAAAAAAGAAAAGTATATGTGAATAAATCTTTTAATTTGGTATGCTAAAAAAAAAATCAATATCTATTTATAAATTTGTTACCCTAAAAGAAAAAGAAAACCTGTTGTTTTCCCTTTAAAACTCCTCATCTGTTACGTTACAATTTATTATTTTCAGTGGGATCCTTGTGGTAGTTGTTGAGCAGTACAATAGGAGACAATCCCATACTCTTTTCCGAAGAGTCTACTGCGTTCTTTAACAGTCGCATGGGCCATAATGCGCATTGGACCAACAGATTAAATGTATCATCCGAAAAACATTGCGCTACCAGCTACCCCTCCAGCTGAAATAGGCCTACATGGAGAGCAGCGATGGGAATTGAACCGGGATCAAGGGATCAATACGGTTCAGCGCGCTTGCAGTGGTTACCTCCACTTCAGCCGATTATGCTAAGCTACACTCGTATTATTGTTTTTCATAATAACATGTCTTAAATTTTATTTTATATCGAATCCATTATTTTGTTGATTTGTAGGAAACTATCAACAACACAGAATGTGTTTTCTGGGATTTTTCTGTTGACGATGGCGTGGGTGATTGGTCAAGTGATGGTTGTGTATATAACAAGACAGAAGATGACCGTGTAATATGCTTCTGTGACCACCTTACCAACTTCGCTATTCTTGTTGTGAGTATGCAAACAGTATTTTAGTTTTTAATTGCCGTGAGTATGAGCCCACAAACCATAATGTTGTTTCGGTTAAATAAATCAATTGGTTCAGTTGGCTAAAATAATAATTGAAATTCAATAATATAAAGAGACAAACAAATCCAGTTTCTCAGTTTTAAAAGTACATAGGTAGTGTTAAAATATGATTACGAAAAAGTAAAAATTATATTGCATTTCATTTGACGATTATGTATTTTATCTAAATATATCAGCATACTAGGCTACATGCTTCTAACGGTACAAAAATCATTTGCATTTATTATTTGGGATAATTCTATATTGTTATTGTAGGCCTACTACATTTATTTTCATATATTCTAGATTCCGGAGGATAAACATCTCAAAGACTGAGTAATAATACTGCATTTTAATTATATTTTTAGAAACCATTTTCCATATTATTAAATTATAGTTATATATGCAATTATTTTTAGGAATAATAATGTATGCTTGTGTCTTGGTTTGAACTTGAAAATAAATCCAAATTTCTAAGTTAATTCATTGTTATTAATTTCTTAACAGGATTATTATGAACCTAAGGATTCGCCGTTTCAGGATGTTTTGACTATCATCAGCTTGATTGGATGCATCGTGTCCATTGTCTGTCTAGCAATTACGATTGCCACGTACCTTTATTTTAAGTAAGCATAAATGTCAAAATTGATTTAAATACTTTGCACAGCTTGAATTCAACCAGATTTGTTTTCTTTCTTGTCAGATTCCTCTTCTGTTTACAATTCGTATTACAGTATACATTGCATTATTTTCTCAAATGCCTTTAAATCACATTATATACAAATATCTCGAATGAGAGATCCAATAAGCTGAAAATAATGCACAGAAGAGGACGTATAAGATCTCTAATAGTAGAAGAAAGAAAGAAGAAATAACATAACATATGAATCGATTAATTTAGCTAATATTTGTATAATCAAGGTTTAAAATCCGTGAAGATGAAAAACATTGTTAATTAAAACCAGTCTTTTGTTTCTAATTGTTTAAGTAAATTTAAATCTATCACAAGGTATGCGAGGGTCTTTGAGAAAAAAATGTAAAAAACAAAAGTATATGTGAATAAATCTTATAATTTGGTATGCTAAAAAAAAAATCAATATCTATTTATAAATTTGTTACCCTAAAAGGAAACCTGTTATCTTTCCTTTTAAAACTCCTCATCTGTTACGTTACAATTTATTTTACAATATATATATATATATATATATATATATATATTAGATGTGTATAAGAGACAGGATAGTCTCTATAAGCCAAGCTCAAACAGGGGAGGATGAGATTCGAGTTTATTTTACTGTTTACCAAAATAGTTCGCTATTTATTTCAAATATAGGTCTATTATAATAATTAGTCCCTGTATAACTGATTTATTTCTTGAAATTGCAGGCAATTTCGAAGCAAGCGCCCTCAAAGAATACTTATCAACCTATCATTTTCTTTGCTTCTCCTGTATCTCGTGTTTGCTATTGGAATTGAAAAGACAAGTTCCAGGAATGGGTGTATCGCCGTTGCCGCATTAATTCATTATTTTGGACTGGCTTCGGTATTCTGGATGTCCATCGAAGCTGTAAACATGTACCTTATGTTTGTCAAGGTCTTTTATGATGATATTGAATATTTCATGCTGAAAGTATGCGCGATTGGATATGGTAAATATGATGTGTATAATGAATAAAAGTAATGATGGTAATAATAATGATGATAATAATGATAATAATAATAATAATAATAATAATAATAATAATAATAGTAATAATAATAATAATAATAAAATTGATAACAATACTGGTAAAGACAATGATTTTCATAATAATAAAATTGATTATATGTGAAGTTTGACAGACACTCCGGAATGGTCCATTATTACTTGTCATTATTCATATTCTTTTTTAGCTTTCGTAAAATACATATCTCATTTTTTTTAGGTGTTCCTCTTATTATTGTGGCAATTTGCTTGGGAATTGACGTTGACAACTACGCGAATGAAAACTAGTAAGTATTGAATTATTATCACATATCACAGCTTTCATTCTGAAATTAGTTTAATATATTAATGTCAACTAATAAGCCACTTCGTAGTTTGATCAGCGCATGCCGTGTCAAAGGTCAATCGACAAATAATATGTGCGGGTTAAATGTTTGTCGGTTGACCTTCGATACGGGCATTCGCAGATCAAACTACCAAGTTATTACTATACCCATTTAATCAATACTCAAATTTACATTGTGAACATTCAAATTAATTTAAAAAAAGAGAATGACAAAAAAAAAAAAAGACCAATAAAATATGGAAGTACATGATGGAGGCTTCGAAAGGAGTGGTGTGATCATAGTATCTTAAGCCTCTACGGGGCGCCGTACTATCCACATACACAGCTTTTATTATTCAAAATTCATATAATGGAATTCAACATCTGTTACACTTCGATAATTTATTTTCGAACCTATATGTTTATTTATATATATGTTTTGTTTGTAATATGCCTATTTAATTATTGTTGTGTGACATTTAATCTGGTAATTTAATAATTATTTACTGTTGAGATAATAAATATATAAATAAAGAAATATGTATTAATTGATATTATATTATTTTTACATTGCAGCTGTTTCATTCCTTCAGGGAATGTTCGAAATTTTGGCTTCATCCTCGTGATTGGTGTCCTCATATTGTTTAATAGCGTAGTATTCATTTTAGTCATGCGTAAACTTACCTGTGGGCGAAAAATTGCCAAGACGATCGACCAATCAAAGAGGGAGATAGTTATCAAACGTTTACAAAATGCTATAGCCGTTTCTGTCCTACTCGGCCTAACGTGGGCTTTCGGATTTCTGGCAATTGATTCGGACTCATCTGTACGGGATGTGTTTCAGACGTTATTTTGCATTTTCAATTCACTCCAAGGTCTCTTTATCTTTTTGTTGTTCTGCGTACGACAGAAAGATATTCGTGATGCATGGAAGGGATGCTGTAAGGAAAGCGACAGAGCAAGCAGGGTGAAATACGCCACTGATACGAGCAACAAAAAGGTTAAGGACCAGAGTATTCCATTAACGCATGACTCTACTCAAAACAGTAATACTCAAAGCAGTAATACTAAGAGCAATGTTTAAGTGTAAGCCTAGATGTCAATGATACGTCTATTATTAAAAGTTCTACAGCACGTTTATTAAGCGTCTAGGTCCCCCTCCCCCTTGTAGGCGGTCCGTGGGACAGATTTTCCCACGGAACCATTTACTCTAGCCTGTGTGGTCGTGAAAAGATCTGTCGCTGGAAGATAGATTTTAGATATAAAGGGAGAAAGGCATCTGGGATCCTACTTCGGATTTTTTTTTAGTTTTAAAGATACTGTACGTAGTTTTCGTCCCTCCGCCATTAGGGCATTGAACAATTTTAATTTTCGTATTTTATGTTTATTTTTGTTAAGGAACAAGATCAATTTTCATTGTATGTGTATTGTACATGTATATAATGACAAATAAATCTATTGAGTATTGAGTTGATGTTTGGAAATGCACTCTCCTGCATTTTGACGTCTATGTGTGAAAGAATACACTACTTTAATACATAGAAAATTAATAATGATGATAAAGAAGATGATAGTGGTGAGGAAGGGGATGCAGCGTAGCTGGGTGATGACAGGTTCCTGCGCAAGATTACTTACCTGGTCCTTTGAATTGAAGTGTCGACCGGTGCCAAACGGTTGGAGTTTGGCAACATTATCGTCGTTGTCGTGGTCATTGTCAATGCACTCAGACATCGCACAACAGTAATTGTCCATTGTCCACAAGTTATGTTATATAATTTATGATATCTGTTTGGTATAAAAAGTAATGAGACGCACAAAATATCAACAAACTACCGGGTTTCTGGGTTGATTTGTAAGGTACTACATGGCTCAACTATTTTTTACTTAGGGGTTAATTGGTAAAAATCGCACACAAATCATCCAACGTCACTGACAACGCTGGGGACGGCAACACGATTTTGAGATTAATTTTCCGAATAAAGTTTAATAAATAACTTCTAATGACGAACTATTGTCTTCAGTTGTCTTTGTTGGTCATTCAACTGTCATTTTATCTATTTTTTCCGTGATATTACCATTCTCAATAATCTGTAAAACAACCACATAACAACGTCACGTTAAATCGATCGGTGGGGACCCCGTGGTGACGCTGGTAGGGTCAATTTTCGTCGGAAGGTATCAAGATGATAAACAGTTTCATTGGACTAAATTCTTGCTTATGCTAACTGCATGCTTACCTAAGATTATACTGACACTGGTTTTAAATCACAGTCAAGTAGTTTAAAATTACGGTACGGTACCTAAAATAACCTTATTTTACGAATTAGCGCCCCTCAACTGATCATCGAGCCCCCTCACTTCACCTACTCGCGCAGATTCCTCTTTTTCAACGTTCAAAATTGGTTTGTATATCTATAGAATTGTCGCATATATATACATATATATATTTGATTATATATATATATATATATATATCCCATCTATTTATGTATTATTAATAATTTATTTACTTGTATATAATATGCCAATGAATGTTTATAATCCTTTACTGCAACCAGCTGCAAAGGAACACACACTAGCTCTCTATGTCCTACAACATTAATTTAAAAAAAAAAATCAATCATAATAGAAATATATACTATAATACTAACTTGTATTCGTACATTGGTAAGCTAATACTATGATGAGTTTATTTATATATAGCCTTCTTTCAAAATGGCTTCTTTTATAGTTTGCCAAAGTAAAGAGATGGTGGGGGTGGGTATGGGTGTGACCTCCTTTAATGTTTCAGAATTACTACTATAAACAATAGGACTCCGGAAAACAATTTTATCTATGAAATCCTGTTAAAAATAATTAAAAATATATGTATAGGCCTATATATATATATTTTTTTTTTTAAATAATTTTTGAACCATAAACCTAATAGACAGGCCTAAGGGCCTATATAATAAATCCATTAGTACAAACAACAATTGTTAATAGGCCTAGCTTCTTTTTGAGGTAAATTTTGCAAATGTGAAAAGGGCTTTATTTCGAGATGGGCTTGGGCTCGAGATTAAAGCCTGTTTTCCACTAGGCGAATTTATTCTCGCGAATCGAAATCGTCGGTTCACATTTCTATTGGAGTTTTTAGCTTCACCGAAATCAGTAGTTCTCTTTTTACTTTTTGCGAAGCAAAAATTGCGCAGCGAATCAGAGCTCAAAAGAGCCGACGCTTTCGATTCACGCGAATAAATACGCCTACTGGAAAAATGGCTCAAGACCAGGCTTCTATTCGAGGTTTTACGGTATATACACACTGTACAGTATATTGTGTGGATAATTGGGTCCTTTATTGAAATGACTTTCGTAACACTAGTTAGCCCAATTGGCCAACCTGCTTATATTTATAAAGAGCCTAATATAACATCATTCACACACCAAAAAGAGAGAAGCCACATTGATTCAGTATTATAGTCTTTTACTCCTCTGGTTTTATTGTGAACGCACCTCATAACGTGTGCCATTGATTCAAAAATAAGTTATTATCATTAGAACATTATGTATGGAAATGTTCAAATTATGGAAGGAGAAATAAGCCTATACACTACAGCCCTCAATTTGTTTTTTGTTTTGTTTTGTTTTTTCTTTTTTTTTAATAATCCCAGTTACAAGAAAAGGGTGTGTGATTAACAACAATGTAATTCAAGATACAGTACTACTATGTTGTTTTCTATTCAGCGTGCTCACTTTAACGTATCGCTGATCGTCTGCCAAAGAACTGTAGACGAATGAATTGTATTCCTCGCATGGTTACAGTTCATGCACGACGAGAAGCAATGGCTGGTAAATCGCGGTTTAGCTCGGGTATATCTTCTGGTTTGACCATAGGAATTTTAGTACTAATATGTAATGTTGATGGGCGGCCGGACGGGGCACCCACATCAGCATGCACAAATTTGACGCCAATGCATCTAGGCCAGTCTCCGCAGTCCTCTACCGCTCCATTTAGTATCATTCCAACGACACAATCATATACTCCAGGAACGAATTTAGCTGGTGAGTTTACAAACCCATCAATCTGTGATTACATTCAAACATTAATCAATTATTTTTAATTAGTCAGGTCTTATAACCAAAAGTGTTTTACCTGTTACAGAAGTGAAATATAAAACATATATAAAAACCTCTTATAAGTCACTACCAATATCAGTTAGCAATATACAGACATAAATTATATTAGGCCTAAATATAATTTATCTTGAGAAAGACTAACAGAAAATGTAAGCAGTTTATCTTAATTGGTAAGTTATTAGCATATCTAGAGTTGTATAATAGACCCTAAATTCACGTATATCAATATATATGTTTAGGCCTACAATCAGTACAGTATATTCATAATATTTACGTTTATTATTTATATTATTATATTCAAATTTCAAGTCTAAGTGTGTAATTTCCAGCCATCTAGAGGTGCCATAATCACAAATTTTCTTGCCTCAGCCCCATCCATGGTGGGGCTGAGGTGGTATAAATTCTCCATCTTCTGAAGTACCCAGCGGCGGATTCAAGGGGACCCAGACGGCCCGTCCCCCACCCTCCTAAATTGTTCAATAAAAAAATGGAGATATAAAGATAATTATATTCAAATTTTATGTCGGGAAGTGCAATTTCCGGCCATCTAGAGTGCCATAATCACAAATGTTCACCTAAGCCCCAACTATGGTGGGGCTGAGGCACAGTAGTTTAAATCTTCTATCTCTGAAAGTACCCTCCCTGGGCCCTTCTTTTTCGAATTCCTGGATCCGCAACTGGAAATTTCAACAAATATGAAATCATATTACAGTAGTTTTATGCCTATAAACTAACTTCGTAAAATATCCGTAGCTTCCCCCACTGGGGGCCCTTGGCGGCCCCCCTGACCATAGCCTAAATGCTCGCATACGCGACCTTATTAAATGCCCCCCCCCACCACTTTCAAAAACGTTCCGCCGCCGTTGGTGCTATGCTCTAGAAAATTACTTTTGAAGATATATTTCTGAAGAAATTGTAATGCCGACTGTTGTTTAACTATTTAGTAGATTTGAATGACGTTGTGTGAATATACTTCAATACGTTTTATTTTCACATCGCTGAAAATAGTGCAGATGATTGTTCTGTTGGCGTCAATATTTTATAAACGTTCAATAACCACAATAGTCTCTTAACATGTACTTAACCGCAATCTACATCATCTCTGATTCACTTTACTGCCAGAGGGCAAAATGATTGTTGTCTATTTTTTTTCCCTCTATTACGGTATGTTTTCCAATTCTCCAACAGGTCATGAACCAGTTTAGTATTCTCTGAATTAATTAAAGGCTATTTTCTTCATTTAGGTAGGCCTATACATTTACGTAAACTTTGTACCACAGTACGATGCACTACAAATACGTTCGGAACATACTTTAAATAGTTTGTTCATATATTTTTTTACACGATTTTGAATGACTTCTAAATACGTTTTAGATTTACTTCATTGCAAAGAACCGAAATGTTCTCAGTAGGTCTAAACTGGCTCTGTGACCATTATACTATTTTATAACTATACTGTTTGTTTATTCTGAAATCACATACATAAGCATACGAGTACTCATAAACGTATTATTATCCGATAGTTATCATTTATCTAGTAGGGGGCCTGAATTTTGTGCAGATTAATAAGTTGTTTGGAATCGAAGCATGGCGGTTTGAAAGTTGGTGAATTTATATACGTTTCTCTTGGCCTTCATAAAATTACTAAATTTTAGGGTTTATTGTTGAAATATTGAACCCAAACTTCAAAAATAGTAAGATTAAAGGTAATACTTTATATTTATGACATAATCACATTTTGCTCAAATTACATGTTATACTGTCTATTTGGCCCCTTTTCTCGAAACCTGGTGATGCGAGTTTACAGCCCTTTTGTGGTCTCGGGTCACATATTTGTTTGCACTCTGACATTATTTGCTCTCTGTGCTTTCCAACAATAGTCTGAAAATGAGGCTATTTGCCGAATGTTGTTTACCGCGTAATGATGAGAGAGCCACTGTTAAAGTGAGACCATAATGCAATAAAATAATTAAACAAGTCATAATATAGGCTTAGCATTTTAACTTAATATATTTGAGGTCTAAAAAAATATCGTTACTTAATAATGGATTACTTATAGCATATAATCTATTGCAAAATATAATTTATAGTATATTACAATATGAATAATTACTGATATTCCTATGATCTATGATAATAATAGACATATCACTTTAGTTAAAGACGATGCATAGGTCGGCGTTATTTATTAATAATCTATATATATTGAAGTCTACGTAAATTTCATTACTTATTAATACATCATAGATTACGATCCAAACATAAAATACAAATTGTAGTGTAATCTCAATAATAATTGTAGTATTCATATGGTAATTAAAAGGTATATCACTATAGTTACAGATTTGTTTCTAGGAATTCCAGGAATGATGACGTCACCAAGCCTGATTACGGAATTCTGATCAGATGCTTGATGACTGGAGCTGGCACCAAATAGAAGTATATCAGCATTTTATTTGTCACTGAAACTGATCATTTATGAAGAATCGGTTGAACAAGATCAGTAACATTTAATATTTTAATTTGTTAGCATATGACTGTATTGTACATCTTTAATAATAAGGAAAATTCAATGCAAACGCCGGGGAGGATCTAGAATGATTTTGCCGGGGGACGCGATGAAGGCCATGATAATAGAGGGGTGGGAAGGATGGTGTTTAGAAGGAGAGTTTTAGCCATTTTGATATTATCTAAGTAATTTCACACGTTGTTAGATATAATTTGCTTGCAGTCTGGGTATCTATCCTTATGTTCCCTCTAATTTCGTCATTGCGATGGCAAGTCAACTACATACAATATATTGTGAAGTTCAATTGTCGTTGGAGCTTAACATTTAACCTGCAATATCAACATCCATGTTGTTATACTGCTATTTGTTTCTTCACCTTTGTTATGGTCTGTTTAAACTTCATTTTTCAATAACCATCGATCACCTTAAAAATTACCAATTGTCGTTGCTGGCGTGGGATGGTGTTTTTCAATACTCATTCTATCTTTGTTCGTGAGTCTCCTTCTGTTGAGATATTTAAAATTCGTCTCAAGACTCATCTCTTTAGTTTAATTTAATTTGCAAATTTCTAGCGCATAGAGACTTATGTATTTTGCGCTTTACAAATCCAAATTATTATTATTGTTAAACAAAACACGAATACCGGATCAGTACAAATCATTGGTGTGTAAAAAGAGGGTAGGGCTCGTGAGTTATGTCGACAAAATTAGTTACAGCATACTATAATTCTGATTCATGATCAAATATGAAACAGTTAACGTTTCGCTTTTACTTCAATTGTCATAATAGAGGCTTCTAGAATTAATATTTCCTGAACAGTTAAACAAGTAGGCCTACTAGCAAAGCTGATGATAAGGGCCAGCCTACAGAATCTCACACAATCACAGAACATTAATTAAAACCCTAAAAATCATATAAATTATTATAAATAGGCCTAAGTATGATCTGGAAGATTCTCCTTAATACCATGGGTCTCAAGCATAAGAGCGAAAACAAGAGCATAACATCGTAATTGTAAGAGTTTTGAAAATCTGTTTATCTTTTCATTCTTCTGAATAACTTTTAAAAGTTTTAACAAAAGTAAATGTAAAACTTTTCTCTTCTTTACATTAATTGTAAAATAAAATACAAAATCCTTTCCTTGACTGTTTGAACAAAATTTAACTTTATTAACATTTTTCGTTTGGTTTAATATATACACATGGGCAGATGCAGATACAGTAGGCCTCTAACAGGAGCAGACAGGGAACCTGAAGGGAAACAGTTAAAGTAAAACTTTCCATTATGTTGACCGAATACTAGCGAGTGCTCTTAAGGCATATTATTAATTTAAGAAATTAAATATTGATCAAGACATTAAACGTGACGAGTGCAGTTAAACATTTAGGTCGAAAAGGAAACTTTCTTTTTGAACCTAGTTAAACAGGATGAATGTTACAGAGTAGTCCATATTTAGGCTAGAAAGACCGACATAGCCTATGAATAGGCCTTGAAAAATACATTTAACGGTGATGGAATATGGATGGGAATTGGATAGTCCTACAAGGCAATATAAATGGATTAATTATGTAAGCAAGTGGGAGGTGAAAATTGAGGTGGGAGTTACTATTAGGCCTACTGGGAATCGGTGTGCATGATGTACCATTATGTTAGGTCACTGAGACCTAGTCCTATGTGAATGAATTGTAGCTTAGTTTAAGAAACATGATTATAGGAATCCAATCCAATCCAATCGGTACATTTGTAAAACGCCTTTCTTTGCAGATACGAAGCGCTGCACCCTACATACTTGGTACCTCACAACACACAGGCAGCCGTGATCATGAGTTACCTAACCCAAGCACATACTAAGTAAACAAATCAAAAGAAGCTGTGGCAAAGTTTGGAATATTTATACTGAATAAAGGAATATTTATACTGAAAACAAAGGCCATAAATGAAATGTAAAATAATGAGAATGCACATTGATAAATTAAATGGTAGTTAAGTTAGAAGTGGAGGATTTTTGATAGGCTTTGAAGGGGATAACATCATTCATGATTATTTTTCAAACAATCCTACCTTACTTTCAGTGTGATTGTCTCCATAAGCCGTGGATTAATTTTGAAGATAAAACCAAAATAAAGCATTAAGTTTACATATTTAGATCTCAATCGGAGACCTTTTACAACTGACTACCTAGTTTCCATACAATCGCTACGTACAGCTTTCGGTGATGCTGGTTGGTTGGTCGGTCGAATCGGGGAGCCTTCCCGACAATCGGCGACTGCGTCGGGGACTGCTACGCTTGTGCAATGGTTGCAGTTAAAAGCTGTAGCGATAGTGTAGCGATTTTAATTAAACCAGGCTTTAAGCTGGGTTTCCATACAATTGCTACACGCTATCGCCGACAGTATTCGATGATGCTGATTGGTCGGTCGAATCGGGGAGCCTGCGTTGGGGACAGCCACGCAATAGGCCTACAACGATTTCACTGAAAACACTGTAGCGACAGTGTAGCGATTTTAAAGAAAACAAGCTTTAGTTACGATAGAATATAGAATAAAGGAACCAGATAATTTTAATTTTATTAAAGGTAAAGTTAAAGGTAGGAGGATAACACTCCTGCAGCGTATTGTGCTGAATTGCGTATGGGCGTGGTCCGTGACTACCTAGCAGCCGTAAAGAGGTGCTTCATGGTAGGTACGTGTCACTTCATTCCACAACGACATGGGTGAAATGAACCAACATCGAGGTAAACCACCTACTCTTCAGAAAGATGCAATGGGTGCTTTAAAGTGCACACGAGCCAGATTTATACACTTGACCTCCATTTTAAGAAAACTTGGTTCTACCAACCGAACCATGGGCGATGAGCGGCTGGAACCAGCGCCTTTAAGGCTGTAGCTAGCAGCGCCCCTGCCTTACCGCTCGGCCACTCGACTCCATTGTATAATAAATGTTTTTATCTTTTTTGACAGTAAATGTAGTGAATGTTGGCAATGAACATTACACGGGAATTCTGATGCAGGCCAGAGCAGTAGGAAGCACAACGCCAGTTGGGTCATGGAGTTCACTTAATCTACCCGGTGGTACAAAGACGATAATGTGTAGTAATCCTGCAGATTCAGTTACTCACTCAAACTCTGTTACGAAGCCAGCCACTACGGTATATACATGGATCCCTCCCTCAATGCCAGTTGGAAACATCGAATTTGTGTAAGCTTATTTTTACTGTGGTTTATAAAAGTAATCATAAACGCAGAAAAATTCCAAATGTGTAATATAAGTATATTTATTGCATACAGTTATTACTATATTATTATTATTATTATTATTATTATTATTATTATTATTATTATTATTATTATTATTATTATTAGGCCCTATCATTATAGACCTGATCCAAGCTAATAGAAATTTTGATATTACCAAAAGTCATTTTTTAATATAAGATTTAAGGGGTGTTTTTTTAAGGATAGGCCTACATATTACATCACATAACAACAAGATACATAAAATAGCATTTACTATGTTAATCATGACCAAGAGAGCCCCAAAATATTATGTTTACATATATAAATGTACAAAAATGTATAAATATTGCACCGTGTCGTTTGTTATTTTATAAGGAAACTTTTACATAATTGATACCGGCAGTTCTTAATTTACTGGTTTTAATTCACTAGTTTAAACGCGCATCTGGAGATTTTAAAGAAGATAATTACCATTTTGACAGCTATAAAGCGAAGTGATAGAGTAGACTTACCATATAAAAATATAAACCGAAAATGAAACAAATTTGTAGGAAGAGATAGACCATGTAATGATGAAACATAATAAGATGAGTTAGTATCAAGCCAAAAGCAACCGTGACGCAGGCTGGGCTCTTTACAATTCCAAATAATATGTTTAAAAACTTACATAACATTGTAGTTGTGATTGTTGTGATTTCTTGTCCAACTGTAATCTGCATTGTAACGTTGCAGTCAGCCATAGGTATACAATGGGTTTTTATCTTGAACAATTCTGTCATCGTGAGTCACTAGCACGAGCGAATAGTTAAGAAATACACAATAACTTTTGGGACGGCGTTTTGATAATACCGACTGACATTTATTTCCTAATTATAAAGTCCATATTATTATGTTCTTGCTTTTTTTTTAACTTGTAGGGCAACTTTTGCTGTGTCCCGTGAAGTATATTACGTTGGTGCCAAGTCACAAACCGGTAAGACGTCTCATCAATAGTAAATCATAATACCCATATATTTTTAATAGTGTGCCAATGATGTATGGTTCTCCACGGTTCAGTCAGGGGGCAGATCCAGGCTAGGGCCGGCGCTTAAAAAAAGAGAAAAAAATAAAATAAAAGTGGAAATGTGGAGAGGGAGAGATAGATAGAGAGAGAGAGAGAGAGAGAGAGAGAGGGAGAGAGAGGTGGTGTGGGGGTGGGGAAGAGAGAGAGAGAAAATGGCATTAAAAGCAGTGGCGGATCCAGGAAGTTGTATTCCTTGATTCGATTCGAAAATATTCTTAACTCGTTATCATTCCATTTTACAATCGACTAAGCCACGCAACCCCGCAACCACCCTGCCTGGGGCTTCGCATGATCTCTGTGCCCATTTGGACCCGCCACTGGTTCAGCACATATGCAGTAGCAACCACCATTTAGCCGACTGACCTAAGCTGTAGTGTAATGACAGTGGGGTTCCAGTCCCATTGCAACCTGGTCCATTGCGACCGACCCGATACGCCACACTGCCATTTTCAATCCGGTCATTTGTCACCCAGGCCCATTGCCACCTGTCCTTTGGCCAAAATTCAGGGTGGCAACTGTCCTCAACCCAACATATTCTACCATCAGTGTATATCTATTTAAATAATTACTATTTTCATAATTTATAGTAGTAAACCCGTGTTTGTCTAGTCCGTGTCAATGGAGGGGCCTGCTTACAAAACGCTGCGACTACTAGTTAGGCCTATATTTGCAATTGCGCAAATAATTATGAAGGACGAAAATGTGAAGGCAACGGATAATTAAATTATTATATTGTTGTTGTTGCTGCTAGTGGTAGGGTTTATAATGCTGTTTATGACGGTGATAGGTGTGGTGCAGACTGGTAATGAATGATAATGAATATCCAACCTTATTTCAATTTATTGCATAAGAAAATTTTTACCATATATACATAACTCAATGAAAAAGACGATGAGATGTCAACGACTTGGTCTGCATGTGTCACATGTGACACATGCTGAAGAAGACCCGAGGACGGGTTGAAATATTTATGTTTTGAATAAAATTTGTGTTCTAAGTCTACCAAGTCGTTGACATCTCATCGTCTTTTTCATTGAGTTGTGTATCTAGGGAACACATGTGGATTACATCATGCTCTCTCTCTCTCTCTCTCTCTCTCTCTCTCTCTCTCTCTCTCTCTCTCTCTCTCTATATATATATATATATATATATATATATTCCCTCACATCCAACAGCAAGTAAACTTGCCACTTACAGGATGAGAATACTTTATAAACTAAGTCTCTTTATGAGGCGTAGAGAGTGGAGTTGATTTTGGTCGTGAGAAAAAGTCCTGTTGGGATAGCAATTGAACCCAGGACTCTGGGATCATAAGGCAAGCATCTTAAACACTGAGCTATTCAACTCCACTCCAAAAAGTTCAACTGACATGCTTGTTATAGGCCTACTTTTGTGTGAATATATGACAAATGAACTTTGTAATTGTCATTAGGACCTAGTGTAATAGTCAATAGGTAGGCCATTCTTACTTCACATTTTTTTATGTGTTATTTCGCAGTGATTGTTTGAATAACCCCTGTATGAATTAAGATACATGCTTACAAGGGACAACGGGTTTCGACCCAATAGCCACCTAATCCTTTGCCATCCGCCCGGCCTTTGCCATACACCCTTTTCAAACCCCTTTTGAACCCGGCCATTTGCAAAAATGCCGGATGGCAACGGTCCTCAACCCTGCATAGTGACTGTAAGTTGATCAATTCATATTCATTTTATAGTGTATAACTATTTAAATAATTACTGATGTCCGTAATTTATATTAATAGTATTTAAACCGTGTGGGAATGGAGGGACCTACTATCAAAGCTCCACGACTGCTGGTTATATTTGCGTATGCGCCGACAATTATGAAGGAACACATTGTGAAGGTAACGGACACTTAATTATGTTGATTATGGTGTTGTTGATGATGGTGTTAATGCTAATGGTATTGATGATGATGACTGTGATGGTAATGGTTGTGGTTGTGGTTGTGGTGATGGTGCTACTGATAACCATGATGATGATGACACTGAGAAGAAAACTTTTGAGAAAATAAAGTTTGCCTGTTATAGGCCTTTCTATGTGAATATATGTCTCATTATACATTGCAATTATCAGTATGGCCTAGTGAATCCGGTCATTTACCACCCAGGCCCGTTGCCACCTGTCTTTTTGCCAAAATGCCGGGTGGCAACGGTCCTCAACCCAACATATTTTACTATCAGTTGTGTATAACTATTTAACTAATTACTGATTTTCATAATTTATTGTAGTTAACCCGTCTTTCGTCTAGTCCGTGTCAGAATGGAGGGGGCCTGTTTACAAAGCGCTGCGACTATTAGTTAAGCATATATTTCGAATTGCGCAAATAATTATGAAGGACCAAATTGTGAAGGCAACGGACAATTAATTTATCTTATATTGTTGTTGTTGCTATGTGGTAGGGTTTATAATGCTGTTTATGACGGTGATAAGTGTGGTGCAGACGGGTAATGAATGATAATGAATATCCAACCTTATTTCACTTTATCGCATAAGAAAATTTTTACCATCACATGCCACTTACAGGATGAGATTGCTATATAAACTAAGTCTCTTTATGAGGCGTAGGGAGTGGAGTTGATTTTGGTCGTGAGAAAAAGTCCTGTTGTGATAGCAATTGAACCCAGGACCCTGGGATCATAAGGCAAGCATCTTAAACACTGAGCTATTCAACTCCACTCCAAAAAGTTCCTAAACTCATGTCATTCAATTTGTGTCATTTCGCAGTAACTATTAACCCGTGTTTAAATAGCCCCTGTGTGAATGGAGGTACCTGCTTTCAAGGGACAACGTCCGGTACTTATACTTGCATTTGCTTAACTGGTTACTCAGGAAGAAATTGTGAAGGTGACGATTTTTTATGATCGTTTTTGCTACCAATTTGACAAATTATGAATGAACACATGTAATTAGGAGTTCAAATTACCAAAATTACATGTTGGTCACATGCTTAATTCATTTGCTGATTAGCTTAAATATGCAAATTACGGCTACAAAACATAGGGTCTGCATAAACTAGTATTTTTTACTAGAATTAGTATATCCCTATGACTAATAGCATCCATTGATTTAGAGTATTAATGTACTTTTCTGTATTAAAACAATTATTAAAAAGTTAAATATATAAAAAAAAATTACATTTACTATTTCTACAGCATTTACATTGTGTCTCACTGGTGCGTGCATGAATGGCGGCACGTGTTTACAAAGCTCTAGCGCCGCCAATATTTTCTGCTTGTGCACACCAGGTTATGAGGGAGACAGATGTCAAACCACAGGTAAACATATACTGTATATATTAAAACATTCTAATTAAATCTTGACTCATGAAAATACTCTTCCCATTGCATGAATAAACATTCACATGCACACACATGTTTATTTTCTCCATATCTTACATGAATATGTATGCAAGCAAAATTGTTTTTTTAAAAATTATTATTATAATCAGAACAAATCTCGTATGGTACCATTATTTTACATAGATAATGTTAAAGACAAAATAAAAATCAAATTAAAGCAAAATATATTAATTTCACTGTCATTTGTAGGCTAATAATTCTTCATTTGACATTCCAATAGTAACACCATTGGTTTACTATTGGAGTAATGGGTCATTAATAAAGATGAACTGTAAAGGTGGGTCATTGTTGAAGCATGGGTCACTAAAGGGTAGTGGGTTTCTATTAGTAATTATACAGTATAATTATTTTATTACTCAAGATCCATTTTTGTGGTAATGTTGATACTAGTCATTATTTATGGCAACAATTACCATTTTTGTCAAATGTAGGGAGCCTATTTAATTCCAAAGATGTTATTAACATTTTGGAAAAGACACCTAGTAAAAATGTACAGTAACTAATTTATAGTCTACTTATAGTTTGTAAATTTAGAAAAAAAGCGTGTTTCAAGGAGGAGCACCAGACGTACATCTTGGTTTTATAAATATACGTATCTATGGTCAACAGTGACATATGTTTTGCATTTGTTAATCTTAATCCTTTCTTTACTCCCATACACACAACACACTCATTTATTTCTTATGTTTCTCCCTATGTGCAGTGAATTTATGTTCAACTAATCCATGTCAAAATGGTGGAACATGTCTTCAAAGCTCCGACCGTAATTCTTATACATGTATTTGCCTACCCACCTATACTGGAACAAATTGTGAAACAGGTTAGTACAGATGATGTTTACATTATTTCAATCTCGGGATCGTGCTGGAGGGTGGGGTGGGGTGGTGGTCAAGAGAGTCTATGTGAATATAAATGTATGTTATAAAACTACTCATAAGATACAAGAGTTTCCATAAAATCGCTACAAGCTATTGCCGACAGCATTTGGCGACGCTGGTTGGTCGATCGAATCGGTATAGCCTTCCCGATTACGTAAAGCCCACATACGCAGCGTAACAATTGCAATAAAACCTGGCTCAAGCTTTGGCGTTATGGTTAGGAATTGGAGCTAAACGTCCTTCATTCTGGAGTTCTGGGTTAAAATGTTGTCTAAACTCCAGAATTTTAGCTCACGACCAAAAACATCTTAACCCCTAAGCATCTGGTGTGTCGGCTTTAAGCATCTTGTGTGTATGTTTGTCTTAGACACCCGAGTGGGACAGTGATTAACTGTTGGAACATGGTTCATGCATTTAAATGAATGAATTTAAAAAAATAAAAAAATAATTTATGTACCACACTTTCACAGTCGTGATGGACAGCAATCCTTGTTCCACTAGTCCGTGTGAGAATGGTGGGACGTGTTACCAGGGATCGACATCAAGTACTTATGTTTGCACATGTCCTGTTGGTTATTCGGGAACAAATTGTGACGGTAGGCCTATAACTCTGGATTCTCATATATACGTATTTTTCATATAGCAATTGGCTAAATCGTAGACAATAGGCTTTATTTTTTTTAATAGTAAGTTGTACTGATCATAGAAAACCATTATAATTATCAAAGATGATCTTCGTCCCATTTATTGTCTTTTCATCAGAAGCGCAAATAAACCAAACTTGAGCCGTGTATACCAGTTTCACTGTATCACGATCGTAAAACATATTATTCCAATGTTATATCGTATTCAGCATCACCGTCATTGTTCATCGATATCGATACCGTCACTTATCAATTTACTGTAATCTTTTTCGAATTAATTTTTAAAGGTATACACATTCATATATGCTCAATAAACCCATGTTTGAACAGAGTGTTTTGCCTTCAAGTCTCAACGGCAACATCCACTTACACGTGCTTATAGTCCGGTGGCTTATGTCATCCCGTGGGAATTTCGTGATCATTTTGTTTTTGTTTTTTAATTATATACTTTGAAGTATGCTGAATCGAATAAAATGAGTCGCCAATTTTTTTACGCTCTTCTTCATATGCAAATTAGCTGAAATATGCAAATTAGGTCTGAAAATGTAGGGTACTTATATCTTGGTAACCACATGTCGTAGAAAGTTGCTTCTTTCTTAAAGTTGTTCAGAACATGCATGTTTCTATACAGACATAACATCCGGAAGTGCCATTTTGCCGACCTTATTAGCATAAATATGCAAATTAGGGGTGGAAATATAGGGAGCTATATCTTGAAAACCAGTGGTCGTACAGATTTGCTTTTTGCAGCAAAATGATTAAAACATGAGTAGTAGTGTATACCACTTGAGGTGGTTTATGGTTGTTTATTGGGTATGAAACTGTTTATTTAA
>NW_022755914.1:0-4016 GCF_011630105.1 Anneissia japonica
TATAGCTTTACTTTTGTTTATATTTTTTAACTACTGAATATCCATCCTACAAATCTGTCAGTTAATACATCAAATAATATCCGGTTTGATCCGTATGTTAATATTTGTCTCTAACATTTTAAATCTACAGTTTTTATAAAATCATATATGCATTTCCTATAAAATATGCCAATACGGACGACCAACAAGCAAACCATCAGAACTATTCACTGATGAAGTAGCAAAACAGTCAAAATCCTCATGAAACGATTTCAATAATGGCAAATCATCATTGGCAATTCAGTGCTCTTGTATGCCAACACGACATTATTCATACAAAGATCATGAATTTGTTATTTACGGGATTTAAATGATTTACAATTAAAGGAGACAATCCTCAGTTGATTGGAATTACTTTGGATTTACCATTCATCATCATGATCGATTATTCGACCCATTGGCTCATAATACCTCCTAACTATTACAGATTGAGGTCAAAGCTTAGTATCATTAATTGTTTTCTTATGTACAAATTCAGATTCAACCATAAAGGATGTATATTCGGTACGTTTACTAGGCAACTCTTTACCTTTAGCATCAATATTTTGTGCTGACTTCAGATACGAATTTATGTCGTCTGCTTTGGTGTCTGGGCTCGTATTACCAACATAGATCTTAAATGGTAGAGGATCTCTACCTTTCAATTCAATGCCAACACCTGTTCCACGCTTGAAATTGCGCCGTTTGCGTTTCTTTCTTTGGTACTGAAACCCGTCATCGGTAGGCCCACTGTGAATTAAAGAAGACGATGGAGCCTGTGTGTTTCCGTTATTAATTACATCATGAAATGAAAGATCTATTATTTACTTAGTACGTTATTTAAGTAAAGTGCATGATTTGTCATTTTAATTATTATTTACTTATACACTCTTATATGAAAAGTTTAGACTGTCTAACCATATTAAAGTAAGTGTTGTGCTAATTCTGTACATATGTACTCTTAAATAGGTGCACTCTTATTCAAGAGTCACACATGATATTATTAAGGGGACACTTTGGTTCCGAAAGTGTCTACTGGTAGAGATCTACTGTACAAATAAAATCGATGAATTACTGATCTGAAAACCAGTAGTTCACGGTATATTAAAACTCACTCACATAACGTTCTTTAACTATAGTCAAAATAAAACTTCCTGGGACGTTTTCTTGTGTACAATAACCAACGTAAGCATTATTGTAGCAAACTTGTAAAGACTTTATGGTTTTAACATTGTAATCACACCATAACGCCGCACAATACATACTAAGACAGTATGATTTAAATTAAAAAAATGTTTATATCCACAGAGCATTTGCTAAATTTCCTAGTTAAGGAGTTGGCCTTAATACACAATGAACAATATTGCCTTTTTATATCTAGCTCATCTCTACCATCGCTACTAATTACAAAGCCAAGGTAAGTAGTGGACTGGGTGTAACTAAGTTTATCGCCACACAGGACAGTCCTATAAACTTTCTATTCCTGGGATTAAAGCACATGTACATAGATTTTTTCGAGTTATATAAAATATCAAATTCATTAGCATATTCTTCACAAAGATTAACGAGCTGTTGAAGGGCCTCTAGCGAGGGTGCAAGTAGCACCGTATCATCAGCGTAACTTAAATTATTAAGTTTTATTTTGTTATGCTCACATCCATAAATACAATTACTTAGTATGGTATTCAGACTATCAATATATACATTGTATAACAGAGGAGACATAACTCTACCTTGTCGCACACCATTCGTTATATTAAAACACCTTGACTGGGAATTAACACATCTAACAAAGAATCTTTGTTTCTCATACCAAGATGTTAAAACTCTAAAAGCAATAAGGTTAGTGCCCCTTTCAATTAATTGCTTATACAAGGACCAATGATTCACTCTACCGAACGCTTTACTAGCCTCCAGAAAAAAAGTAAATACGGGACTCTCGTTGCTATTATAGTATTCCACAGTCTGTCTAAAAACAAAGATGCACGTTTCAGTTCAGTGTTGACTTTTGAAGGCAAACTGATGATCTCCAGACTTAAGAGTATCCCCAGAGTAATTAATCAACAAGTTCTCAAAAACTTTAGACAGTACAGATGCAAGTGCTATCGGTCTGTAATTATCCATTATTAGTATATGTCACCAGACTTATTTTTAACTACAGGCACTAAAACAGCTCGCACAATTTCTTTAGGGACGTAACCATGAATACACATGGCATTAAAACATACAAGCTAAGTAAAACATCAACACGTTTACCAGAGTGTTTAGGTGCTCAGCACTAAAACCATCAACTCCAGGGGATTTACCCCCTTATAGTCTAAGTATACAGTCGGATGACATATATGGATTGAAAATGCTCTCATCAATGCTGGAACAGTTAATTTCATTAATTTTCTTTAAAACAAAATCTTTATGAATATCATTTTTAACACAATGGAATAGCTTTTCATAGTGGTCAGCAAACAATACAAAACAAACAAATCCGTGTGTGAACAAGATTCAAAGTGTTAATAAAATAATTGTAGGCTACACGCTATTCTTTTGTTTAAAATGGTTGATATTTCTTAAATAATAATAATAATAATAGGCCTGTCAGGAAAAATTTGGTCCGGGGCAAAAATCGGTCGGGCGGACTGATTTTGGCCTCATAATTACTTGCCAAATGTAGTCCACATCCGCTGAAATTTACTTTGATGCACAGCACACTTGGAAATATTACGTCCGCAACAAATTTTGGCGGAAAGAACAATTCCTAAGCTTTTACAGACTCGCATATGATTATCTAGCCAATCACAATGATGTCCCTAGCTGAAGCCTTAATCTGCATACATCACCCTATAAGAGTTTAAGATCAGCATGTACTTGTGTTTAGTTGATAGTAGAGCCTTTGCGGTTAGTGAACATTGGAATTAGTGTGACCACTTCTTGGGTATTTACCCAAGATCTTGGGTATTTTGACTTGGTCTTGGGTTCCTGGGTATTCCGTTCAAATCCTTGGGTATTTTATTTTTACTAAGAAAATTAAATATTTTTGTCATAGAGGAATAATTAAGAAGTAACAAAGTATATTTCAGTCCATTCAAGTAAGCAAAACTCAACGAAGTGCACATAACATTGACTGTTAATTGCTATAAACATGGGTTCAGAATTGTTTTTTTGTGACTTGCGTTGCCATTGATCTTACCTAATTAATGCATTACAAAATAAAACTTATTCACTGATCTGCTGATAACTCTGGCCGACTAAGGGCATACTTTTCTATCCGCATTATCACCTCATGAATATATTCATTTTAATAATTAACACAAACAATTACAATAAAAAAATGGTTTATAAATTGAACTAAAAGGGAAACTATACATGCGAAAAACACGGGTTTTTTTTTTTTAATTTTAATGCATTTTCAGGAAGCTTGGGTAATTTTGGGAAATTTTTGCTGAATCTTGGGTAATTTTGACCCAGTCATTGGGTATATCAAAAATTGTGAGTGGTCACGCTGATTGGAATAACAGTTAGGAAAGACTAAGCTATGTACACGGATATATATTACCTGTAGTTGTTGTATTTTTAATAGTGTTACAGTATATTTGCTATGAACAGTTACATACATTGACATAAAATTTAATTTCATATTCATTACTCACGCCTCCACGCCTCATATATTTGGTAGAAAGAGAGGGTGGGTGGGTAAACGTAGCCTGAATTTGCATACATCACCCTATATAATAATAATAATAATAATAATAATAATAATAATAATAATAATAATAATAATAATAATAATATGTTGCTCTTATAAGAGTTTAAGGTCGTGATGTACAGTACAGTATTTGGCTTTTGTTGATAGCAGAGGCTTCGAGGGTTTGTGCACGTGGAAGAATAAGGGAAAACCTAGCTATATAGGCTCTAGAGTATACAGATATATACTAGTTGTTAAAGATAGTTTATTGTGTGTGTGTGTGTTTAAAATAAAAATATGTATAAGTCAAAAATGTAAC
>NW_022755915.1:0-566 GCF_011630105.1 Anneissia japonica
TTTTACAGTAAAAATTATAACTAAAGGAATTTGACCCAAAATTATTTGATGAAATTAAATAATTACCTTTATAGTCATAATCATATGTGCATAGTAACATATATATATACACATGAATGTCAAAAAATGAAAATAAAAATATTATAAAGAAGGTTAATAAAATATATTTGAAACCCTTACACATAATTTCTATGGATACAGTCGATCGTGGAATAAATATAATTTCACTATATATACAATAATTTTTTTTTAAAATAGAAATTATAACCAAAGGAATTGGGCCCAACAATATTTGTTGAAATTAAGTAATTGTTTTCATATAGTTGAAACACCTTTTCCCCCCAATGGTTCCTTAAATTAAGCTTCAAACATTGAGGATTTAATTTTAAACATGTTACAGAAATTAGTCAATGGTACATACTGAGAGTCAGAAAAGTTGTTGAAATAGCCTTAATGATGACGATAAGAGATGATTATTCCATTGAAGAAAACCATAATTTATTATATTTAATGAACATGGAGAATGCTGTTTTAAATTAACAATGACATGTAGGATTAAATATTTA
>NW_022755916.1:0-1822 GCF_011630105.1 Anneissia japonica
AAAGGTTAGAACGTTAAAATAATAGTTCCTTTACTGGAGTACAACATGGGTTTTTGATAATGTGAAGAGGAAAATGCAGAGATAGCATTAAAAACCAAATTCATGACACAAGCATATATCAGTGCCTACAATAGGCCTATTGCTGACACAGCAATAGAGGTTCTACTGTTTGCTTAGTACCAAGTCGATATGTTTTAGAAATTTATATTTTCACCTTTTTTTTTTCTATACACAAGCATTATACAATTTCACTATACAGAAATGCGTTTATCCCATTAAAACTCTATTGATATACCGTAACAATACAAATTAATAGAAGTGATATGGAAGTGCTTACCTGAATAAATAGAGAAACTTAATAAAAAATATAGAATCGTTACAAGATAATATTTGCAACTGACTTCCATTTCTAGTTCCTCTACGGCTCTCGTCTCGAACTAGCGTACCGATCAATATAATGTTAATGCTTTTTGAGTAGTAGGGTCCAAGTAGACTTTATTCATGAGTATTTCCTCTAAGGTTGTACCATAACCTCGGAGGTGTGCCAGGCAATATGGAAGGAGGAGTGTATGCCCATACCATCACGGGCTAAAAGAGAAACATTTGACCGAAGGTGGAACTTCCCCAATTTCATTGGGGCCATTGACGGAAAGCACGTGCAAATTGTGGCTCCAGACAATTCAGGTTCATTGTTTTATAACTATAAATTCAACATATTCGGTGGTGTTAATGGCACTTGTAGATACAAATTATTGCTTCTCCTTTTATCGACGTTGGAAAGTATGGGTCTAATCAGGGAGATGTAAAAAAAGATTTGTAACATGGAAGAAATGTTTGCCAGATGCCAACTTAACAGAGCTCAGTAAATTGTAGTTTGGATATACCGGAAGACAAAAACTTCAGGTTCCCCAGAGCTCGGACTCATGCCATACGTGATATTGGGGGATGAGGCATTTCCATTTAAAGGAAAATATTATAAGACATTGGGAGTCTAGGCCTCTCCAACGGGACTTCCCCTAGTAGCCGAGCAAATTTAGAATGATGACGTCATCACACCTAATTCCAAGATTACCGTAAAAAAAGCCCACAAAAAAAAAATTAATTAGTATTTACCTATCTAAATTAATCCAGAGGTGACAGAACTAGAGGGTTATGGAGAGTAATGTGTGACCGGAAATGGTCTGCAGTCAGTTGGTTGTTACCATGCGCCAGTGATGTTGGAGTATATAGTACAGCAACATTAAACTATTATGTAGGCCTAATGAATGAATAAATTTCGGAGTTTGTCGGGTAGTGAAATGATTATTTCACATTTTAAGTGCTCCCTAAATTCATAAGTGTAAGCTAAATTACGGTGATTAATTTAATTAGCGAAGATATGGAGACAATTATTTCGAATCCCTCTTTCCAAGAGGGGATGCAAATGATGCTTTGTGAAAATGAGAACGCCGCGGTACTCATTTTCACAAAGAAATACACACAACTGGTTAGCTAACAATTATGTCAATGTTACATGAACACCTGGGAAGGAAGGTGCAATCACGTTGTTACCTAGCAGACGTCTGTACTGTATGGGGAGGGGCTCCTGATGTACTGTGTAGCGGGGGACGATGAGGCATAAGACTAGGCCTAGGCCTAACTAAGACAGTGGAATTATATGTGATAGAAGGTACACTTTCGGAATAAATAAATTAAAAAAAGAAAAAAATAATAACTAAGAATAATTCATTTGCAGAGGTACCTTATTTAAGTATTACACAATGCATCTAACAATGCGGCTCTTGTAGCCCTGGCTTGGGCAAGGCATCCATGTGCAAAGCAG
>NW_022755917.1:0-1009 GCF_011630105.1 Anneissia japonica
TGCAAAGTTACAAACATACAAAATTTAACTCTGTTTTTCTCCAAAAGTGAAAATTTCAAGTTACATTGATTTGCCATGGAACGGTCGTGTTAATTGCAGCTATTGTATTGTATATAATTTTTACATTAAATGATTGTTTTTCTTGATTTCATGATTTGTCGGTTTTATTCAGATGATGGAGATGTTTATACATTTGGCTTAGATTATTATGGATGCATTGGCTGTGATAATCAATATGGAGATGAAGTCTCGTACCCCGTGCTTGTAGATTTCTTCCGCGGTAATCCAGTCCAACAGATATCTTGCGGTGACAGCCATGTTGTGGCTCTGACTAAAAAGGGAGAGGTCTACTCATGGGGTTGTGGAGAATTTGGTAAGTAGATTATGTTCAAATGATTGTATATTTCTCATAGTTCTTCTTTGGAATGTTATATGAGCCCATGTGTAATTTAGTTCTTCGGAATGTTATATGAGCCCATGTGTAATTTAGAATACATTAACGTACAGTAGTTAAATTCATATAGTGCTTTATACTGAAGCGCTCGATCCATGGAATAGCGTCAGAGTTTGTACGAGTCCTGAAATTCCTTGAATTTCCTGGAAAAACAAATGAGCATATTTCAGTACTGGAAAGCCCTGGAAATTTATGATTGTCTTTGATCGTTCTGGAAATTTGATCATTTACAATTTATCCAGTACAGCAGGTTGCCAGTGACAGTCAATTAAATGAGAAACGTTCCCACAATTAGGTTCTCACAATACTCTTGGGAGAAGCAGGTCATGTATTTGTACGTCGCTAATTGAGGAATGTTATCGAAGACAATTCTAAGGAATGTCAAATACCAAATAAATGTCCAAATACAGAGATAAAATTAATAACTAATTCCTAATAATAATAGACCTAATATTAATAATAATAGGCCCAATAGTAATGAATAATGATAAATAATGATAAATAATAATAATACAGTAGTATGATGATGTGTAGAGAACTATAGAGCATACGACT
>NW_022755918.1:0-7300 GCF_011630105.1 Anneissia japonica
TATACATGTATTTGCCTACCCACCTATACTGGAACAAATTGTGAAACAGGTTAGTACAGGTGAAGTTTACATTATTTCAAACTCGGGGTCGTGCTGGAGGGTGGGGTGGGGTGGTGGTCAAGAGAGTCTATGTGAATATAAATGTATGTTATAAAATACTCATAAGATACAACTTAGATAACGCGGAGTTTCCATAAAATCTCTACAAGCTGCCGACAGCATTTGGCGATGCTGGTTGGTCGATCGAATCAATATAGCCTTCCCGATAACGTAAAGCCCACATACGCAGCGTAACAATTGCAATAAAAGCTGGCTCAAGCTTTGGCGTTATGGTTAGGAATTGGAGCTAAACATGCTTCATTCTGGAGTCCTGGGTTAAAATTTTGTCTAAACTCCAGACGCTCACGACCAAAAACCTCTTAACCCATAAGCATCTTGTGTGTCGGCTTTAAGTATCTTGTGTGTATGTTTGTCTTGTGAAAGACACCCGAGTGGGACAGTGATTAGCTGTTGGAACATGGTTCATGTAGGCCTATTTAAATGAATAAATTTAAAAAAATAAAAAATAATTTATGTAACACACTTTCACAGTGGTGATGGACAGCAATCCTTGTTCCATTAGTCCGTGTGAGAATGGTGGAACGTGTTACCAGGGATCGACATCAAGAACTTATGTTTGCTCATGTCCTGTTGGTTATTCAGGAACAAATTGTGACGGTAGGCCTATAACTCTAGATTCTCATATATACGTATTTTTGATATAGCAAATGGTTAAATCGTAGGCAATATAATTATCAAAGATGATCTTCGTCTCATTTATTGTCTTTTCATCAGAAGCGAAAATAAACCAAACTTGAGCCGTGTATACCAGTTTCACTGTATCACGATCGTAAAACATATTGTCCCAATGTTATATCGTATTCAGCATCAGTATCATTGATCATCGATACACCATAGTTCCGTCACTTATGAATTTACTGTAATCTTTTTCGAATTAATTTTTAAAGGTATACACAGGCATATATGCTCGATAAACCCATGTTTGAACAGAGTGTTTTGCCTTCAAGTCTCAACGGCAACATCACACTTACACATGCTTATGCGCAGCAAGCTATTCAGGAAACAAACGGACAGATGCATGCATGATATACGTTTTTTGTCCCTCTGGTTTTATGTGACATCTGTGTGTTAACGTGGTAACATTGGTTTAGTCAATCGATTCGGTAGCGAGCGCATCTTATTGCCATTTTTAAAAAGCTGCATAACTAACATGATGGAGAGAATTATTTTATTATTAAAAAAATCAATTCTATATAATAGGATGGGGTATAGAAAAAATATTCTTGATGACCAAATTTGACATCTGAAGCCCAATTTTAAACACATTTTTAATTGTTTTTCTCAGTCCCGCACTAGGGCTTTGGATAACCACCAATTTAGTAATATTTGAGTTGGGCATACGCAGAAGTTTGGCAGTGGGTGGGGAGGGGGCTTGCGTACAGTAGGCACTACTGTAAGTAACATCTCCCAATTAAGTGTCGCTCCGTCCGAACAGGTTTCGTAAATGAATTTTTAGCATCTCTGTGTGGTGAGAGTAGCCCTAGGCTAACGCTACAAAGTATAGGGCTATTTAGATAGGAGGCCCTAATAAGCCTTGCCATGGGAGAAACATTTGTCGCGAATTATGACTTGGATTTTACTGTTTTCTGCAACAAAATAATACTTTACAGAAGCCAAAATTACCTGTAATCACTGGAAGTGCTGTATTCATTTGAAGTGATTTCCGAATGAAAACATGACCATATAGCTACGGGTATAACAACCATCAAGTCCTCTCAAGAATCTGTTGGTTTATCCTATATAAATTCAACAAGCAATATTTGTTTCAAAACCCTAGGTCACCTGAGCGTTAGAGGGTTCCCCATTCAGTGGCGGATTCAAGGGAAACCCAGTCCGTCCAGGCCACCGTAAATATATATAGAAAAAAACTGAAAACTATATTCAAATCCAGAGAGTGCCATTTCCAATTTTCTATCAGTGAATTTCCCTCTTTTTCGAATTTCTGGATCCACCATTACAAAGACCACCCCATCTGTGCGAAGGTCGGGGAAAACCCTGGATCCGCGCCTGCAAAGTGGAGAAGGATAGGTCCGAATAATACCAGAATCCGATATCACAACCAACGCCAGGAGTACATCACCAGTAACTGACAGCCCAACGGACACAAGCGACATATCACCAGAACCAAACGATACAACAACACAATATGAAGACGATGATACGACACATACATTTCGCAGTTACAAACAGGAACGAATTATATAAGTGGATGTTTAATGGTCGTTCTTTTTATACAAACATGACATATCATACTAGAAGTATTTTAAGATGCGCAGCGCACGCCCAACCCTTTCCCCTTATTTTACACAAAATCAAGATTAAACCTCAAACCGTAAATCTGATGCAGACACGCTATAAATAGGAGATTACATTAATAACTATAGTCCTAAGACTGTCAAACGTCAGATTATTACTGATTTAAAAAGTTTTTTTGTGAGTTGGCAACTGTTTTATGATGATTTTGAAATACTTTCAATAAGATAATTGAGAAATAATTGGAGGTCTTCGTTTTTCGGGTGTTGGGTCTTCGTTTTGTAGACACTCATTATATGGTGTCTATAAAAAGACCCTTGAAAATTTCACAAACAGCTAGACGCCCAAAAAATGTCGTAATTTGATTTTGTGACAGCCTGGCTTATTAATATCAAAATAAAACAGACAAAAAATGGGTCTTCGTTTTTCGGTCATCGGTCTTCGTTTTATAGACACTCGTACCGTATCTCTAGCCAAAGCGTATATTTAAATTACTTGTTCTGAACTTCAAAGCTCTCCATCTGAATAAACCATCATATTTGCGTTCATTTTTTTCCCGATAGACTCCATCTCGCCGTCTCCCATCATCCTCAAACCTGTCACCAAATACTGTACCACGGTCACTGTTCTTTCACTTGTACTTTGAAGCCTTTTTTGGAACCAGCTTCCAAATAACATAACTTCTTCCAACTCTATTTGCAACTTTAAGTCGCAGCTTAAAAACTTTTTGTTTTCCGGTGGCTATTCACATGATCTTTTTTGGAATTGGTGCCATATAAATTCGAGATATTGATATTATTATTATTATTATTATTATTATTATTATTATTATTATTATTATTATTATTATTATTATTTATTATTATTATTATTATTATTATTATTATTATTATTATTATCATCATCATCATCATCATCATCATCATCATCATTATCATTATTATTATTATTATTATTATTGTTGTTGTTGTTGTTATTATCAAGTCTGTTTTTCCTCATTACGGTAGGTTTTCGCCCTGCACCCCGATTACAGAACATTTCGGGCTCCCTGGCCCCAAATGATGGGCTGACTTCTATCACATTTCTTTACATTATAGTGCTGCAGTATGCAAGTCAAAAAAGGTTAGCCTAACAATCAAAAGAACAGTTATTACCATATATAACTGATCTATGATATGTTAGGTTCATGAAACTGATTGGCAACTCCTTTTAGAGGTCATTTAAGGTCAATTTCCCTAAATGAACACATGTAATGAGGAGTTTAAATTACCAAAATTACACACATGGTCACATGCTTAATTCGTTTGCTGATTAGCTTAAATATGCAAATTACGGCTACAAAATATAGGGTCTACATAAACCTGAAAACTAATAATCACAAAACGCATGCTTTCTCTTTCTCCAAGTACTCAGAATATTCACGTTTCTCTTTACTGTGACCATAAATGCTACAACTGACCTTTGACACATATTCACGAAATTTGCATATCCTTATGGCAATAGTCGTGGAAGCTTTATTTAGGCATATACTCCAATTTACAAATACTGTACCCCTTTAAAGTACCTGTTCGTATGCACACTAGTTTAATTATGCAAATTAGCTGTAAAAAATATAGGGGCTTTATATTTTGGCAACTACCCTGGTCGCAGAGGGTTACTTTTTTAAAAATATTCAGAATCTACATGTTTCTATTTGCTCTAATGAAATATTTGCCCAAACATTACCATATGCTACAACTGACCTTTGGCTCCATATTCACAGAATTTGCATATCCCTATGACTAATAGCATCCATTGATCTAGAGTATTAATGTATTTTTCTGTATTAAAACAATTATTAAAAAGTTTAAAAAAATTACATTTTCTATTTCTACAGCATTTACCCTGTGTTCCACTGGTGCGTGCATGAATGGCGGCACGTGTTTGCAAAGCTCTAGCGCAGCCAACATTTTCTGCTTGTGCACACCAGGTTATGAGGGAGACAGATGTCAAACCATAGGTAAACATATATATATTAAAACATTCTAATTAAATCTTGACTCATGAAAATACTCTTCCCCTTGCATGAATAAACATCCACTATTTGTATATTAACCCACCCACGTTTATTTTCTCCATATCTTTCCTTATCAAAATCTCGTAGGGTAAGCATTCTTTTACATAGATAATGTTAAAGACAAAATAAAAATCAAATTAAAGCAAAATATGATAATTGCACTGTCATTTGTAGGCTAATAATTCTTCATTTGACATTCCAATAGTAACACCACTGGTTTACTATTAGAGTAGTGGGTCATTAATAAAGCTGAACTTTAAAGGTGGGTCATTGTTGAAGCACGGGTCACTAAGAGTAGTGGGTTTCTATTAGTAGTTATACGGTATAATTATTTTATTACTCAAGATCCATTTTTGTGGTAATGTTGATACTAGTCATTATTTATGGCAACAATTACCATTTTTGTCAAATGTAGGGGGCCTATTTAATTCCAAAGATGTTATCAACATTTTGGAAAAGAAACCTAGTAAAAATGTACAGTAACTAGTTTATAGTCTACTTATAGTTTGTAAAATTTAGAAAAGAAGTGTGTATCAAGGAGGAGCATCAGACGTGCATCTTGATGTTATAAATATACATATCTATAGTCAACAGTGACATATGTTTTGCATTTGTCAATCTTGATCCTTTCTTTACTCCCATACACACAACACACTCATGTCTTTCTTATGTTTCTCCCTATGTGTAGTGAATGTATGTTCAACTAATCCATGTCAAAATGGTGGAACATGTCTTCAAAGCTCCGTCAGTAATTCTTATACATGTATTTGCCTACCCACCTATACTGGAACAAATTGTGAAACAGGTTAGTACAGATGAGGTTTACATTATTTCAAACTCGGGATCGTGCTGGAGGGTGGGGTGGGGTGGTGGTCAATAGAGTCTATGTGAATATAAATGTATGTTATAAAACCACTCATAAGATACAACTTAGATAACGCGGAGTTTCCATAAAATTGCTACAAGCTATTGCCGACAGCATTTGGTGACGTTGGTTGGTCGATCGAATCGGTATAGCATTCCCGATTATGTAAAGCCCACATACGCAGCGTACGGTAACAATTGCAATAAAACCTGGCTCAAGCTTTGGCGTTATGGTTAGGAATTGGAGCTAAACATGCTGAAGTCCTGGGTTAAAATGTTGTCTAAACTCCAGAATTTTAGCTCACGACCAAAAACCTCTTCACCCCTAAGCATCTTGTGTGTCGGGCATCTTGTGTTTATATTTGTCTTGTAAATTTTTAAAGGCATATATGCTCGATAAAGCCATGGTTGAACAAAGTGTTGTGCCTTCAAGTTTCAACGGCAACATCTACTTACACGTACTTTTGCGTAGCAGGCTATTCAGGAAACAAACGGACAGACGCATGCATGATATACGTTTGTGTCCCTCTCGTTTTATGTGACATCTGTGTGTTAACGTGGTAACATTGGTTTAGTCAATCGATTCGGTAGCGAGCGCATCTTATTGCCATTTTTAAAAAGCTGCATAACTAACATGATGGAGAGAATTATTTTATTATTAAAAAAATCAATTCTATATAATAGGATGGGGTATAAAAAATATTCTTGATGACCTAATTTGACATCTTAGAAGCTCAATTTTGAACACATTTTTAATTGTTTTTCTCAGTCCCGCACCAGGGCTTTGGAGAACCACCAATTTAGTAGTATTTGAGTCGGGCATACGCAGAAGTTTGGCAGCGCCGGTGGTGGTGGGGGGGGGGGGAGTTTTTGCGTACAGTAGGCACTGTAAGTAACATCTCCCAATTACGTACCACTCCGTCCTAACAGGTTTCGTAAACGAGAAAATTCGTAATTCCGAGAGTTCGACTTTTTAGCATCTCAGTGTGGTGAGAGTAGCCCTAGGCCAACGCTACAAAGTATAGGGCTATAGATAGATAGGCCCTACGCCTTGCCATGGGAGAAACATTTGTCACGAATAATACTTGGATTTTACTGTTTTCATAATTACCTGTACTCACTGGAAGTATTCAAAGGAAGGGATTTCCCAAAGGAAACATGACCACATATCTACTGACAGTGCAGCCAGTGCTAAGCACTGGGGGCCCAGGGCAATTAAGACCTCTTTAATAAATAGGCCTAAAATTAATAATTAAAAATAATTTAATATTCTGAAAGGAAAAAAAAACAGCCAGTGGGCTTCGCAATAATATTTAGGGTTATAGAGGAGTAATTATTAATGGTGTTCATTTTCAATCCAGTGGCAGATTTAAAGGATTGGGCCCCTAATGTTGTTTTTTTTTTTTAATTATAAAACAAAATGGGAAAAGAATAAAATTATATTAAAATTTAAGTATGAGAGTGCCATTTCCGGCCACCTACACTAATAATAATAACTTTTCTCCCCTCAGCCTTAACCATGGTGAGGTTAAGGCGTCAGACGCGGATCCAGCGGGTGGAGGGGGTGGAGATGAGGGCACGTGGCGCCCCCCCCCCCACTCCGTGGGTCAAGCCGAGAAATAAATAAGAGGGAGAAAAATTTGAATTAAAGAGGGGAAAGGGGAAAAAGGAAGGGCACCCATGAGTTCGATTGTTTGCCACTTATTTACACCAACCATAGTGGGGCGGAGGTGGGCAAGGCGGTGTGGACTTCATATTGTGCCCCCCCCCCCGTCAGAAAATCTCTGGATCCACCCCTGTCTACATACTCTCCACCTGTGAATATCCCACTCTAAGCCCTCAATTTCGAATTCCTGGATCATCGCCACACTGAAATTGTATATTTTTGCTACCAACTTTCTTGATTACTCTGTAATTTAGAATAGCTGCTGAGCTGTCTCTTATACACATCTAGATGTGTATAAGAGACAGGCACCACCCCTTGAAACCTAAAGAGCTTTCGGTTGC
>NW_022755918.1:10305-12337 GCF_011630105.1 Anneissia japonica
TATATAGGCTTATATATACTGTTTAATGTATGTAAACTGTTAGTACCTGAAATCTTGTATTATATATAAATATATTTAATACACATTATGAATCAAGATATAGGCTAAGGTGTTTTAGTTACTTCTGTATATTTTGTAAATAAGCAGATATACATTTCTAAGTATACGCGCATGTATAATAATGTAAATACTTTTCAATTAATTATATATTTGTAGATAACAATAGAGTAAATACGGTATTTTTTAGTATTATTCTATCATTGAACGATCATCACAACATGTTTATATGAATTTTGATACCATACGTTAAGTAATTGTACATAATATAAATAAAAGATAATTATTGGAATTGAATACTGACTATCCTATAATATTGTGTGATAAGACCAGAACTACAAGGCTCATTAGAGGGTGTTCAGCAATACTAAGCTTTGTCTACACTATCAAATTTCACCAACAAAAAAAAAAAAAACGTCACAAAATGTGATAAAAAAATAAGAGTTTAGCACGTTCAGCTTTTTTTGATACAATTTCATAGTATGTGATATGAAGTCATCGTACCATATATCGGCACATCACATTTGATAGTGTAGACAAAGCTTTAGGTTGGTGAAGGTGTGAAAGACACTGTGATTAGGTCTATAATCAGGGGGTTGGATCTGACCTTCAACTCCTCGAAACCCCCATACCAGTTATTTCTAGGCTCGTAGCCAAGTTCTTCTCGGGGGGGGGGGGGTTCTATTGGCGTGGTGTCCAGGAAGAAGCCCCGGTGGAGTCAGCGAAACCCCTAAGCCAGAGGATTTTTGTGTTTTATGGGCATAAATAATTCTATAAAAGCAGATATGTTTGAAAAGGGTATGCAGCAAAACATTCAGTCTGAGTGGGTCACGTCTGCAGTGCATTAGTTGGATTGGAGGACTCGTTTGGGAATTCGAAAAGGGGAGGGGATGTTCGCCAGGAAAGAGGGGGTTTACTAGAAAATGGGGTTTGCCCGAACCATAACCACCCCCCCCCCCCGGTTACGGGCTTGATTTTACCCTCTAGTTGTATATACGAAGCAGATTTTGTCACAAGAAAGTGCTGAATGTCCATCTTGGGGTATAGGTTGGGTTGCATGGCGATAGACACATTGATCCTCTACAAGGTATAGCCTATTGCCACTATCCACTTTCTATATTAATTTGAACTTGGCCAGTAAAGTAAAATATTTTATAGGCCTATTACTAATAGCTTTGACCTGTATTACAATATAATTGTAATAAAACAACGGAACTTGTCGTTTTTGATGATTCAAATGCTATAATGATTTACACAGGACTATACGAAGATATATATCCATATTAAAAATTACTATCTTTCAAAAGTATTTTCATGGTCATGGTCTTCCATTAATAGTACCGGTACTACAATGCAATTGTCAGGACAAAAAAGAAAGAACACAACAAGAACAAAACTTCGATAAAATATTACTTTGTGTCCATTGAAATTGTGTCTATTTAATTTGTTCCCTTAAATTGGCAGGGCCGTCGGAACCACCCCGGCCGCATTGGCTTTGTCTGGACCACATTGTGTCAATTCAGTTTTTAAAATAGACGTAAATACCGTATTTATACGATGTTGAAAAGGGTGTTTGAGGGGACGATTCGAGGGAGGCGTTTATATTTTTGGTGTAAAATGGATATGTATATTAGTACTCAAATAAACGTCATTCCAATGTACCCAAGGTAATTCAACAGAAGGACGCACATCTCCACTCTCGAACATAGCGCGTGCGTACAGTCCTTTGATCTTTGCTGTGGCATCGACAATCCGATACTAGTTGCGAGTACAGCCGTCAATTATTAGTTTATGCGTGCCATTCGTTTTATGGTGTGAGTTTTTGTTTTATTAATTTTGGGTACTTCGCAATGTCTGTTACATCTGATTTTTTTTGACCGCGAGCTTGTTAAATGCTTCTATAAACTGCAATTTGATTTGTGAAAATTGACCAAGAAAATGAAAAGTTATAGCAATTTAAAATTTACGAATTTTA
>NW_022755918.1:14034-15820 GCF_011630105.1 Anneissia japonica
GTACTAAGGAATGAAAATTAAAATCGTGTACATTACACCCCAACACCGCAACGCTCGAGTTTCAACATACGGGTAACTAACTGTACTGAACTTTCTGAGTAAATTGAGGGCGCAAATGCAAACGATGGCGCTTAGCGAAATTTGATTGGCTAAATCTATGGCAGCCATCTTGGATGGTACACACACACACACAGTTCTGCTTATTTCGAACATCGAATACATTGGGGTTAGCGCTCTAGTATTCTTATTATATCTCTATGGATGGTACACATACACAATTCTGCATTGCTCCGCCATCTTGTCAGCACTCTAGTTGTTTAAAGGGGGGGGGGTGCGGGGATGAAACGATTGATTTTTAATTTAAAATAGAGGGATGGGCGACGACAATGACGGCACTCGATTTTGGAGCGCGGTATTCGAAAACGAGGCTCGTGAACTGGGTCCCAAAAAAAGAACTGGTGCTACAGGATTTTGAGCTAGTGTTATAAGATAGGGAATTTCCAAAAATGTACCGACTTTCAAAGGCTTGCATTCGGTAATAACCCCATAAAATATCGTGTCAAACTTTAGATATTCCAATGTAAATTTGGCCGTTCTTTTCATTTATATATGGGTTTTCACTTATGAAAATGTCTCAAATTATGTGTAAAATAACGATTTGCCCCAGTTTTTATTTCGGAAATTTGCACTAGACAGGGAGTCAGCTGATTCACTCAACCGTAACGAGCTGGTAACAAGACACAGCCAACTGATGAGAATGGTCGTCGCGAGCGGAAAATTTAAAAATTAGGACTGGCGAAAATATTCAATAACAATAATATAATAAGTCGAAGGCATTTTTGAAGAATCAATCTTTCAAAAATATATGTTTGCTGGTTTGGATAAGGAAGTCTTGGAAGTGGTGATCTTAATAGTGGCGTTAAATAGGTTTCTTTAATACCAACTTGTCTTACGTCTGTGTAGGCATAGCCTAGCATTTAGTGCAGTACTGTATGTATGTAGAGAATACGGAATTCTACTCTACTGCCTAGCGCGGCCTAGGCCCCCTAGTTTAGGCCTAGGCATATAAACTATAATAATAATATTTTAAACATTAGAGGCAAACAACACTATTTTAAATAAAGTACATTAATTTACATGTTAATTATTAGATCCATGGAACTATCTAGGATCTACTACTACTACTACAGCATTACTAAAATGCCAATTTATTCGTCGTGGAATGTGGATGATACCTTGAAAACTAGCTCAAATTTGCGCGGAAAATGGCTTGGAAAAATGTGCAGAGATACATTGGCAATGGTTATATTAAGTATAGTTCAAAGACTAATTTTCGGCATTCTGCTCGGAAATACAACCATACATGCACTAGGCGTTTCCATGCTGGATCAAAAACTAGTAGGGGGTCAATTGTCCAGCCATTTTGATGGTCAAAATACAGGGGCATTATTATTACTGTACATTAGAAAAGGTTGAGAATCAAGATAGTCTATTGTACATATATTGTCATTGTCTTCATTTTTAAACTAATTTTTATATTACAAAAAAGTATTATATTAATGAAGTAATAAATTCTATTCAAAATAATTAGGTCGCAGCTACGTTACACTACTTTGCAATGCATTTGAATATGGGCTTTTCACAGTGATGGTTAATTTGAATATATAGATTTTCAACAAAAATTATTATTGATGATTAGTGCCAGAATGATTACTTCCTTATAAAGATATTGTACTGTAATATCAATACTAATTATTTTTGAATGGTGTAAGAATAGTCACTCTGA
>NW_022755918.1:16105-17876 GCF_011630105.1 Anneissia japonica
GCCTGGGTTTTTTTGATGCTATAGAAGATGATGAAATAAACTTTGTGTTGGAAGTAATTATTTATAAATTGTTATGGAAGATACCTGATAAGTCCATCCTCATTAATGCAACAGATCTTATGTAATAGGTTCATTCTTGAAAATTCATGTGACAACTGTGCTCTGTTTTTTTGACAATTTCATCACTCATGGAAGGAAATTTTGTCCGCATAGGCCTAGAGCTTTTGTATATCTGGACCAGTCAATTGTGTGTAACCTTCCAGACCTAGTCTGTAATTGAAATTGTTGCTATTGATTCAGATAGGCCAGCAAAGTTGATTTCAAGAACATTTTGTTGTTAAGTACAGTACAATGTTTTTTTGTATCTTCCCCACTCTCGTCTCATATTTTAACATTTTAAGCCAATACAGTATATAAATGTAACTTGTTCTTCCCTATTCTTTACATTGGTATAAACTACAGTAACTATAAATCCATATATTTAATATTTTGATAATAAATAGAGTGTGTAAAATGCAGTTATATATATTGTAATACCTAACTGTTTCAATGTTGCTTTATTATGTGTACAGTAAAACAATTTTATATAAACTGTGAGAAAATACACTTGTAATAAATTATTTGCCATGTACAAGGATGATAAATTGTGTTTCAAAATATTTATTTAGTAACACCAGTAGTCTTGAATTTACTGTATGTACAACAATAACCAAGTGAAGCACCAAAAATATGGATGTTGAATATCATCATGAAAGAAGAAATCTTGGTTATGGTAAATAATACAAGACAATCAGACATGATAAATAGAGCAGTGCAATTAAAAATTGCCTAAGACGACTAATAATATACTCTTAATAATTTCTAAGTCAATCTAATTTTACATGCCAAATTGTTGTGTTTTCCATTACCGTAAGTGCAAGTCAAATTTTGTTAGGGTCAAACAATTTCTCAATATGACATAGGCAAGTTCAACTATATATTTTAAAATACTAAACAAAAAATGGTGTATAGCAAAAAATTGAAGCTTTGTCTTAAATTCCAATACAATTGATCAGCATGCAGACATAGGCATAATCCAGGCATTAAAATATAAGCAGTTTCATAGAATAACTTTAGACAAGACTGTACAAAGCCATACATTAAAATAGTTGTTCCTGTATATATTGACCCACATTTTAATACTGTACTATCAACTTCGCACATTACATATTTCAAAATTAATCCTCACAATTTGTTTTCTAAATCTCGGTCACATATTTGCTTCAAAAGGATTACTATTGAATGGGATTATAATACCATTTAATAATATTAAAGATACTTTGCAAGTGAAACAGGTACAGATACTGGTACAGTATTTATTTATTTATTATAAATTTGGCATGCAATATAAACCAGATGCGCAAAAAACAAAAACTTAAGTGTGTGGCATTTCAGTATATCTTCAGAAAAAAAAATCACTAGATAAAATCATTTTAATTTAATTCTTTTGAAATATTTTGGCCTCAATCACTTGCTGCAGAGCTCTGAGCATCGCCACCTTCTGCTAACCATGGATTGGACATGTCCATTTCATCATGTCCACACAGATGGAACTGTTTGCATCACATAACATCCATTTGAGCCAGTCATTTGCTCCTATTGAGAAATAAGTATACAGTAGTTACAATAATGCAAAACCAGGTTTGTTAAAAAATAAAAAATGTTATCAAACATTGGCATTTGCTGCTTTATCAATAACATACCATACTGAGATACTGTATGTACTAATCTG
>NW_022755918.1:19198-21173 GCF_011630105.1 Anneissia japonica
GAGTGGTGTGAACTTGTGCGCGGCGTAGCGAACGCCAGTATTATCGCGCAATCACTGGCGTACGGTAATCCAGCAACAGACCCCAGATTAGCGTACGCCACTGATTTACGACAGTCATGCATCGGTGTTTGAACTCAGCCAAGATTTGACCAATCAAAATAAACCTAGATGTAAACAGAAAATAATGCGCGAATTACGAATACGAATATTTCGCGCGAATACTTACGCTAGCGTTCATTAATCGCCCAGTCTGGACATCTCGCTAGTTACGCCATGGATTAACGTAAGCCCGGCGTTAGATACGCCTGGCGTATCTCACAGGTCTGAATATCTTTTGCACTTTCTCGGGCTTTTACTCAAACGGTGCGATTATTCGAACGGGGCGCTTATGAAAACAGAGTGAAAATTGAGGGGGCGCTTATGGAAATAGATTAAAATCATGGGGTTCTTATGGGAAATTATTAAATTGAAGAGGCACATTTTGAATGAAAAAAGATTATTTAAGGACATTACGAATGGTGCTTAGGCGGAAAAGATAGCCTAATCATCCAGAGAACATGGCTCATGACAAGAATGCGTGAATATCATAATAGCAAAATAGCAGATGCAATTAGTGGTGGTGGGTAGTGGTTTGTTGGCCATCGGCCGATTGAGATTGGCAGGATGGCAGGACCATTGTATTTTTTTATTGAAAACTTAGATGAGAATGTGCTAAAGGTCGGAAAAAGAAAAAGAGGAGTAGGACTAGGCATAAACATATGTAAAAAGAGTAAAGTTGAAAATATACTGTCTGTCCAGGGATCGGAGCTCTCATCAGTCCAAGGGAAATATCCTCATTTTGATATTGACCTAAGAAAAATGTGTTTCCACTCTACAGCTCAAATCATGCCAACAACCACAGTCCCAGGATTGATTGGATTATTGACTTGCTAAAAAGAAAATCTTATGAAATTATTGGAAGTGGGCGCTTATTCACACGGGGCGCTTATTCGCGCGAGTACGGTAGTTCTAAATGTGAAACTATACAACACACAATTACCGTCAAATGTGTTATTGCGTAATCGATCCCAGCCAGGTTATAAAAGTGTAATTCTAATGGAGTAGGACATTGATTAGATAAGATGTGTTGAGAATGATGTTGCTTCCATTAGATTTGTTGACATTAATTTAGGGGCGTTAATTTGAGGAAAAAATAAAAATGGGGCGTTTATTCGAGAGAGGCATTTATTCCAAATGAGGCTCTAGAGGGGCGTTTATTCAAAGTGCGGGCGTTTATTCGAATAAATATACTGATACCTAAAACCGAAAGGTCCACTGATTAATCTCAGATAAGAAAGTATAATACATACTCCAAGTATTGAAATACACGCCATCGTGTTGGGATTCAATATTTCGACATTAATTGATTTTTGAAGAGCTCTAAAAGTCATAAAAAGACATTTCAAAAGTCAGGAAAGCTCATCTCCCGCCATCTAGAAATCGAAATTTTTCCGGGGGAACCCGGACCCCCTTTATCTTTGGAGTTCATTGATTAATTGAATCATTTTCAAGGGGGGACCTTGAATTTTGAATAATTTAAAAGACACCACAGAAGTCGGGAAAGCTCATTTCGCGCCACCTAGGAATAAAAATTTTCCCGGGGAATAACCACAGGACCTCCCCCACCCTTTCTTTTTGGGATTTATCGATTCATGGAAAAACTACGTATGCAACTTACTCAATCTTTTTTTATGTATGTATACACACATAAGGCCTATTTACTGTAATAACAATGGGAAAATTATCTGACCGTTTTCAAGAGTGGAAAACCTTGAATTTTGAAGAACTTAATTACGTTTAAGTTCTTCAAAATTCAAGGTGTTCCCCTCTTGAAAATTATTATAATGAATCAATGAACCCAGAGAAAGGGAGGTTCGAGTTCTTCCCGGGAAAATGTTGATTTCTAAATGGTGGACAATTAGATTTCCCGACTTCT
>NW_022755918.1:21190-22158 GCF_011630105.1 Anneissia japonica
GACTTTAATTTAAAAGACACCTCAGAAGTCGGGAAAGCTCATTTCCCGCCTTCTAGGAATCAAAATTTTCCTGGGGAAGAACCCCCGGACCCTCCTTTCTTTTTGGGATTCATCTCATGGAAAAAATCCTATGCAACTACTCAATTTTTTTAATGTATGTATACACACATAACAGGCCTATTTACTGTAATGAGAAAGTTTACCTTACCGTTTTCATGAGGGGGAAAACCTTGAATTTTGAAGAACAAAGTCATTAGACACCTAGCTCAAAAGCCGAGAAAGGTCATTTCCAGCCATCTAGAAATCTAAATTTTCCCGGGGGAGGAATGAAATAAAGAACTATTTCATTTACCAGACCCTTAGTTCACCCAACTTTACCAACTTGGTCTGGCCTATACACCTGTCTCTTATACACATCTAGATGTGTATAAGAGACAGTATATAACATAAGAGCATTTCTTGTTGAGGTAGGCCAATTTCCTCTAAAAATTGCACATTTTAGGGAGTTTTGATCAATTCCGACGAAATTAGAATTTAAAAAACAAAAACAAAAATTTTTCGCGCACTTCGCGCGCATTTTTTAATGTTAAAACTTGTGCTTGCTCTCCTTTGCCTTCTAAGTTATAACACATAGTCCCAAACTTGAGAAAGAAAATTTAAGATAGATCGTTTTACCTAAAAGAAGGGCCTCAATGTGTAATTATTTTGAAAGAATATGTTTGTAATAAAGCCATAAGGACTGCTTTTTGAAGGTCCAAATTAAAATATTGTTTAATGTTTTCTTCACACACATCATATTTATGGGCTAAACATAATAAAGTAGTTGTTTTCAGTGATAAAATAAAAATTAAATACGTTTTTAACCGATCAGCGGACAAAAACGTAGCTAAGAAAGCTGCTTTTGCCTTGCCTTCATGCTCAAATCTCGAAGCAAAGGCCGTTGTGTAGCGGTCTCAACGTTTGTATAA
>NW_022755918.1:22190-24281 GCF_011630105.1 Anneissia japonica
TACACTAAACTTTTCGTGTCGCGCGGGTTTGTTCTTGTCTAGTCTTTCCTTGATTGCTTGCGGTCAGAGGTATTTGAATGTTTGTAAATAAACTAATAAACTAAAATTTTCGAGTCGAGTGAGTCGTTCTTGTCTAGTCTTGTCTTGATTGCTTGTGGTCAGAGCATGGGCGTCGATTGGTGGGGACAGGGGGACGCGTCCCCCCCCCCACTTTTCAAAGTGAGGGGGGAGGGGGGAACATGATATCGATTGTCCCCCACCCCCCACTTTTCACCAATCTTCTATAATTAAAACCCCACTTTTACAAGCGAATGGAAATAATAACAATTACGCATGACTCATGAATTTTGTCTGTTCACTTTTCTAAGTGCGGTACGTATTTTCCGGACCAAAACCAAGTAAAAACGCAATTGTTTAAACATTATGTAACCATCTCAGAAACCCACTAGATCGATTTTATGGGTGCAAAGACTATCAGAGGCTAAATTTATTGTGAAAACAATGTACTTAACGTTGTTGAAATTGGAAGCATGTATCCTTATTAGGCCAATATTTTTACAAACTCAAAAGTGCAAAATTTCTAATATAAACGATTTATTCTTTTTGTATATTATTATGACCCGTACGTATATACTAGTGTTTGATATTATCTACATACATAGGATTACTGTTTTTTTTTCTAATTTCACGTATATGATGTCTCCCTATTTCGATTAAGTGATAAGCCTACCAAAAGTTTACAAACTCCAGTGTTACGTTGACGCAGTCTCGCAATGACGCCATAATAATCAGTGGCAGATTCAAGTGAGGCCGAGCCGGCCCTAATTTTTTCAAAATTATTTTTTTTTAATGGAAAAAAAACAAAGGAAAATTAGAATTAGACTTTAGGTCTGAGAGTGCCATTTCCGGCAATCTAGAGGTGTCATAATCATAAATTTTCTTACCTCAGTCCCAACCATTGTGGGGCTGAGGTGGTCCAGCTACACTCTTCATCTGTAAAAGTCCCTCTCTGGGTCCAGCTCTATTTCAAATTACTGGATCCGCCACTGGATATTTTTAAAATTTCGTATGGAAATAGATGTTAATTGCATTGCTTAAAATCAATTAAAAGGCTATATGCGCCAGAGCTTCCGGGGCTTCGCCCCCTGGTCCCCAACCATTGCTTGGGCCTACGGCCCAAGGCTTTATTTTTCATCTCGTCCACTTTCAGCCACGGATCGACGCCCTTGGGTCAGAGGCAGGTATTTAAATGTTTGTATGATGCACTAAACATTTCGTGTCGAGAGAGTTGTTCCAGTTTAGTTTTTTCTTGATTGCTTGTCGTCGGATACTACTACTACATTTAAAACATATTTTAAGGGGAATTCTTTTGTCGTCTGAGGTTCTCTTTAACATTGTCAAATTTTATCTTTAGGGACAGTATTTTTTTTTTATTATGGAACTGTTTTCACCCTCTTCATTGTCTTATGTTCCCCATGGCAACCCTTTCACCAGGATTTTTAAAGATTGGTGAAATTTCAGAAAATGTCCTCAAAATTTTAAGGGTGGTGCACTAATTCTAAAGGGTGGATACAAACAATTGCTATTTTAGTACATAGCAAGTGACACGCTAAGTCTGTTTATTGACCTTGCATTTGCATTAATATTTTTTTGAAGCGTGGTTCCAATACTTTAAGCATGGCGTATAATTTGCCTTTTTAATATTTTTATTTAAATTATGTTGTTTCTGTGAGTATCCTACGTGAAAAGATATTTTTATCTGCCATTAAAGATCCTATTTAATCGTTTTTCATATTATTAATTTATTTACATATTTTCTTGTTATAATTATGATTTACTATAAATATTGTTTAACATTTACGGAAATAAATGTTGGTTAATGAATGAATAATTATTCAAATCCACTTGCACTTGACAACAACAACTAGTCATCAGTTATTATTTTTAATTGTGTCTACCACATATTTCTTCTTCAATTATATACAGATACTAAATAAAAGCTCCATTGTACAAGTATATTTATTCAGTTTGTTTTCAACGTAGTACTATCAGATTGTTTTGAAAGCTTAATGCAGTCACTATAACAATATT
>NW_022755918.1:24443-27434 GCF_011630105.1 Anneissia japonica
GTGTATGGTCGTGTTGGGCCAAAAACTGTCAGAGGGAGCCTCATTCATTCTGCCTGCTCTAAACTGTAGAGTGCATCTGAGAGTATCATATCTGGTTACTGGCACGTGAGTGGGGATCGTAGAGAAACAACTTGTTCCAGGATTTGGTGGTTTTGTCTCAAGTACTGATGAAAAAGTTACCCCTATCAACCAGCCATTTACAAACCATTTTGTCATCAAGGAGCCACGGAAGCAGTCAGAGGAAACCACCATCCATGGAAATTTGACAGGAGTATGTTCTCAAAACTTTTGCTGTTGGTGGCTGCATGGAAGCCCTCCCCCTAATTTCCTAGCAGAGACAACCTATGTCCGAACTAACTTCAAATGATTTTAAATATTCTGGTGTCGTTTTAGCATTTTCCCCACAATAAGGTGTGTCTTATTAAACCCTAAGGCATAAGAAGCGAATGGTCACTGCCAGTAAGGTAGAGCACTTGAGGAAATTTGACGTGGGTGAACATGTTGGAGTTAAAAACAATAGAGATAAGTTAATTAGGCATATAAATGGATGTGTAATTAAGAGGTTGGGTCCTCTTATTTAGTGCGTGTTGCGGGAGTGAGTGAACCGGTTGACAAAGGTCAAATATAGTAGTCCTACCAGGGAACTAATTTCACTGTTCCTTGGTCCTACCAGCTCAAAACCCCTATTGCGAAGATCCTCACGAATAGTTAAGGCCCTAGACCGTCTGAATTTGTAGTTTAAAGTTAGTTGGGGGAGAATGTAGTGTACTGCACTCCCAATCAATTCCTAATGACAACATTACTCTAAAAACATTGGTTACTTATTTTTTGTATGCCTATATGGGTCAAATGTTATACCAATAATCAATTTTCATTGAACATTCAAAATGGCTGGCAATATGGCCGCCAAATGTATTGCTAAGTCAATGTTTTGCATTTAGAATATAAAACAATGCTTACTGGTACTGGTATTGGGTATTTATATTGCGCGTTTCCCCTGCGGTTATGAAGCGCAAGCCAAGCCTCAATAATTCAGGAAAACAATGGTAGGCATAAAATTAGTCATTATTCAGGAACCCGAAGCATCACAGTAGTACAGTCATACAAACAACAAAGACAAATAAACAGTTACAACAATAAAAACACAAAAGGAAAAAGCAGCAAAGAGACTCAAGACAAACAAGTAAGTCTTGAGTGCTTACTGTATACATTTGATTTTATGTGATTTTCAGTTAATAAATTACGGTATACATTAAATTAATTATTTTTTAAACAAAAATCCAAGATGGCCACCAAAATGGCCACCAAATGTATTGGAAGTCAATTGTTTGTATTGAGACTGCTTACTATAATTACATTTAGAGGTTCACTTGATTTTTTTATGATTTCTAGTTAAATTATACAAATTATTTTATTATTGATTTTCATTAAAAATCCAAAATGGCTGCCGATATGGCCGCCAAATGGTTTGGGAAGTCAGTGTTTTGTATTGGGAGCATAAACACTGCTTACTGTGTAAATTTAGAGGTTTGCGTGATTTAATATGATTTTTAGTTATTAAAATATACAAATTAATGATTTTCATTCAAAATGCAAGATGGCCGCCAATATGGCCGTCAAATGTAAATGCGAAGTTAATCTTTTTGTATTAAGAACATAAACACTGCTTACTATATACATTTAGAGGTTTATTTTATTTTATATGTGCGAAAAAAGCTCCGATTTTCTATCGGCACTGCCGCAGTGCCAAAACACTGCAGTTTTCTATCGGCACTGCCACTCGAAAGGCTGCTGTTTAATTATCAAATGAATGTTTTTATCTATAGATTATGGTATCAATAATTGGTTAGGTCTAGCCTAGCCTATAATATTGTTAACATTATATTATATATGTTTTACAATTAAATTATAATTATTTCTAATTATTAAATATATACATATCCTATATCTAGGCCCATACGTAAAACAAAAAATAAAACAACAAAAATTTAAAAATATTAGTAATAGTAGTAATAATAATAATAATAATTATATAATAATAATAATAACAGTGCTCGAAATGAATAAAAATTGTTTAATTAATGAGATGCAATCAGCATATATTAAATCAACTTGCGTCTATGCAAAACATGTTTTTTTTTTTAAATAAAGGTGTTATCTATTTTATTTATATCTGTTTTAAAAAATAATCCTTATTTTTTTTTTAAATAAAAGTGTTATCTATTTTATTTATATAAGTTTTAAAAAATAATCTTTATTTTCTATGATAATTTTATCCACATAATTCATGTTTTCAATGTTAGTATGGTTGGTAAATAATACATAAAACAATAATAATAATAATAATAATAATAATAATAATAATAATAATAATAATAATAATAATAATAATAATAAATAAATCAACTTACGTCTATAGATGTAAAATCTGGGTTTTTTTTCAATTAAATTTTACCTATTTTATTTATATTATTATTAAAAAAAAACAATCTTATAAAATACCGTACATTATAAAGTTTCATTGTAAATTATATGAGAATTTAATCCACATAATTTATGTTTTCAATTATTTAAGCATTTAAACAATTCAGTGGGCCTAACGCTGGATGTAAATGTAAAACAAAACAAAAACAAAAAACAAAAGCATCGCCAAAGTGTTTTCCTGTATGCAAATGCTAATACTATCGCGCGATTACCGCGTATTTTTGGTAAGCAGAGCTCAGGATGGTTCACACGAGGTGACGAATATCCGTCGAAATACCGTATAAATAAACTGCAATTATGTAAATAACTTTCACAAGAACTTTACGAATATCTTAATTAATATAATCTTAATTAATATTTTAAATTAGTTAATTACCAATTAATTAATAGATTGATATAAACATTGTGACCTTATAATTACAATATATTTCATATGTTTTAAATAATAAATACAAGAATCCTGCAATTAATTTTTCAGGTCAGAAATTGGCATCAAAAAGTAATAAT
>NW_022755918.1:28302-30506 GCF_011630105.1 Anneissia japonica
TTAATCAACAATTATCTCATTAATCACACTATGGTAAATAGGCCTATTAAAGCATAATTGAAGTATTATTAATTATTCACTAAAGCATTATTCGAGCACCTTTATTATTATTATTATTTATTTATTTTTTTATATATATTATTTATCAACCAGATTAACATTGAAAACATGAATATGCATATGTGCATAAAATTATCGCAGAAAATAAACTTATAATTTATAAGATTATATTTTAAAACAGAATCAAATAGATAACGTTTTTATTTAAAAGCAGGTTTTGCATGGACGTAATTTTTTTTATATGCTGGTTATTACTATTTCATTAATCAAACTATCGTAAAATTATTATTATTATTATTATTATTATTATTATTGTTTGTTTATTTTTTGTTTTATGTATATGCCTACCCCTAAATAATATATATTGTATACATTTAATAATTTAATTAGAAATAATTATTTAAACTAATTTTTAAACAAATATAATTTAATGTTAACAATAATATAGGCTAAGCTAGACCTAATCAATTATTGATATAATAAAGGCAAATATTTAGAACATCATTAATACAACACCTTCATGACAGAGCCCTCCAAATCTTGTTTTAATAAATAACTGAATTCACTTCAATGATATATTTTGATCTTCATTCATTATTATTATTATCACTTACTTTTTATTATTATTTAATTCTTATTATTATCTGTATTATTATTATTATTATTATTATTATTATTATTATTATTATTATTATTATTATTATGTCTTTGCCATTAACATTATCATTGTTTCTCTGGAAGGCGTCTTGTACAGGGACATGTTCCTTTTTGCCTAACCAGTCTCATTACGTTTTGAGTGAAATAAAATTATGAATTATGAATTATACCAGTGTCATCTATCGATAAAAACATCGATTCGATTAATTAACAGCAGCTTTTCGCACTGTGGCAGTGCCGATAGAAAACAGCAACTTTTTGGCACTGCGGCAGTGCCGATAGAAAACGGCAGCTTTTTGGCACTGCGGCAGTGCCGATAGAAAACTATGGAAAACGTGCCGATAGCCTCAGCAGTTGATGAAAGTATAGAAGGTATGAAATGGACTTATTTAAATACGTGTGCAATTGAAAGTATTTTAGCCTAGGTAGTATTATTAGGCCTAGCCCTAGCGCCTAGGTTAGGCTGGGCCTTCGACGAAGGCTTCGTTGGTTCGTAGTCTTGGCCTGTCCTGGCTAGGACAGGTAGGTGCCTAGGCTAGGCCTAGTTAGACATCCGCTTGGGCCTAACCTAGACTAGACTAGTAGTAGTAGTATCAGGCTAGGCAGGGAATTCCGAATACAGATCATTTCGGTCGCGCTTCGTTTCGGTCGCGCTTCATTTCGGTCGCGGTTTGTTTTCAACAAATATATGGAACGCCAATGGAGTTTCGAAACGCTAAATTTAATATAACTAGGCCTAATTATCATTGCAAGTTCGTCAATCGGTTTATCATACTTTTTTATTTATGGTTTCTTGTATTTCTAATAAGTAACAACAGGCTACTTAAAAGCAAATAAAATTAATACTATTATTACTAAACTATCAATTAATATTATCGGACGGTTTTTATTTTCGTTTTGTTATGAATCCTACGCTTTCTACTACATAACAAATACAGCAAATAAAATAAATACTAAAATATGATATGATGTTATATATTATTATTATTAATATTATTATTTTTATTTATTTACATTGTATCTGGAAAAACCAGCCAATTTGTCATTTAAATTACTGTAACATTAGTTTATTAACAATTATTTTTATTAGTATTAAAGTTTGTTATTGTTTTTATTTTCGTTTTATGAATCCTACGCTCTACTACATCTGTCTCTTATACACATCTTTGGCCATAGTAGCCTAAGTCAAAACTAACTCCGGCTATATAAAATGTATTATAAGATTGGAAAATATTAGTTTTATTATTGTAGTAGTGATACTATGTACACGTTTTAATTATTAATTATTCTTAAACGTTATTATATTTTACATTTAAATTTAATGTATCATTTAATTGTGAATTACTATTCCATGTTAAAATAATCTTTATCTATTAAAATTGTATATTACTGTATTAGGCATAGCCGAGTTTTAGCCTTGGCTAGGCCCAAACGTGTTACTTTATAATTATGTGATTGTAATAAATTATAAACAATATGAATAAAAA